>NC_064919.1:7756897-7866932 GCF_929443795.1 Astur gentilis | reverse complement strand
ATGGATCATAAGCTGGGTGGCAGTCCTATAATAGGAGTCATATGGTTTGGGATGCCTGAGACCACTGCTGGGAAAAATAGAGATGAGGTGATCATGGACCATTTGGGGTAGGTAAAGTAAAGAAAGGACCGTCTACAGGAAATACTTTAAGCCTGCTAATTGCTTGGTGATCTGCAGCAGGCTTCCATTTGATTACACACTTGGACTGCTCCAAGGCACATACTGTTTCTGTATCTTTGGCTCTCAGCAGAGCTTCATTGATGATCTAATGTGTAAAGTGTTGGTTTATTAACTCACATGCTTTACATTTTTACCAAAACCAAAATAAACTGGGAATGGCAAAGGCGGGATCTGAGCTCCTATGAAGCTGAGCTTATCTGTAGAGGCAACAGAGACACACAGCATCAGCCAAGGCATCCAGATATGCTGTATTTTTGAAAAGCACACTGGGTGCCAGGGAGAACAGACTTGGAAGCATCTCTATTGGTATGTTCTTTAAAAGCAGTGTAACATCTACATGTCTTTCTTTTAGAGTTACAGCAAAAGTTGATTTAGTTTGCAAGCAAAGCAGTAGATGAATCCAGGTTTGTCCCTGTTTAATTAAATGACCTTTGGGAAAGGTCTTGGGAGTTTCTCAGCCTGAGTCCCAAATTAGGTGTTTGTTGCAGCACAGAGCATAGGTAGCTGTGGAACACAACTACTAAAAAGCACTGAAAAGTGACAAGTCTCTTGGTTACTGAGTCCAATGCCCTGATATCACAGGCATTGTGTTATATCATGCTTTGCATGAACTCGGAATTATATAGAGCCTTGGCCTTCAATACTTCCATCCTAAATTTCCTTAGAAACTCATTCCTCTGAAGGAAAGTGTTTCCAACTCACTATGTATTTTAGACAAACTTCCACAGAGGAAAAACAGACAGACTTTGTTCAAATTAGCTCTAAAAGACTTGAAATTAATTCTATAGACTAATGAGTACTAAAGTATGAAGTGCTTAGACTAGTACATATTAGTACTTAGTATGTACTGGAAAAGGGAAAAGTTAAAAAGCAGCAAAAATAAGGAGCTTTTATAAATCAGAAATCTATCCTGAAGCTCAGATACTAAATCTTTGTCAAAAGTCATTGCAAAGTTCATAACAACAAAACATGGATGAAATGTTCTTTTTCTTAAAAGAATCAGCCCTCCTCACTTCATTAAATAATTATGAAGGATAGTACTGTAACATCATGAAGTGGCTTTCTTTAAGATGTCAATGGATCATTCAATATGCAGTCTCTGTCTTTCTATGTTTATGCATTACCTTGCCAAGATGTTAGTGGAAAAGTGCCTGCTATTGTTTCTTAACATCAGTTAAATACGTTGCATGGATTTTTCCTTGTTTGAAGATAAAATTCACTTATAACAAATGAAATATTGCTTTGAAACACAGAAGAGGTAAGATGCAAAAAATTGGTTGCTGAGATACAGAATGCACTATTTTTTCCCTTTCCTATTTGTTCTCCAATTTATTAGTAAAGCGAACAAATCCATCAAATCCAAAACAAAACTAATTAGTTTGCAGAGAACAAATTAATTGAAAGACACTGACTACTTATGCTCCCCCCCCCCCCCCCCCCCCCCGCCTTGGCCAATAATATAACATGTGGTAGATCCCTTATCACCACAGTTAATTGTTTATAGTAGAAAGTCAACCTTCCTTACTGGCATGGATAATCTTGCCAAGTGGAATTATTAGGTCTGGTCTCCTGCCAGAGTTTACTCCCAGACTTCATTATTTAACCGTTTCTTTGTATAGAGCTAGGTTGTCATTGAAGTTGGCACGAATTACTATGCTACTTTTGTGCATACATTCACCAGAGCTGTGGGAACAAAATGAAGGATCTTTCATACACACAGAGATATTACAATAAGAGGCCTCATTTCCTCTTCCAGTAAGTTAACAGCATGTGGAAAGAGAAGCATAGAAAACCATATGTGAGGAGCACAAAGAACTCAGAACTCATATTAAGAAAATGTGGATTTTGCATTAATTTTCTTAATTGCCTGCAAATACTTCCTGACAAGATAGCTCTCTGCCACTTGAAACCTTGCTGCTGGACTAGTCCTCGATGTCTACACAGTATGATGTATATAGACAGACAAAACAATCTCTTGCTGTCTCGATTGCGTAAAACAAGTTGCCCTTTGAAGAACCCAGAGGTCTACAGCACACAGTCAAAACCTTATCCTGGTAATGTTGATGCACTGCAGAAATCTCATAAAACTGCCATGTTGAGCCATGCTCTGTTTTGTGGTCTTCACTGTAAAGGTTATGCAAGCGCTGGAGGGCACATGGCTTATCACAATATTGAGTAAATGAAAGCTGCTGTAATCTCAGAGGAATCCTTTATAGTTTTAAATTGACAGAAGGGATGAAAATTCTGATAGAAGGAACATATCAGTCACCAGATGAATTTGAGCAAATGATTGCTCATTAAGAACACAAAGAAAGACCTACCAGATGCATCGTAGAGGTGGATATAGAGAGTACAGCAGCAGCGTGGTTTCTCCTTCCTTTCCCAAACTTCACTGCCATTTCAAAAACTCAGAGCACAAAGGTCTACCTGAAAAACAGAAAGAAAAGAAAAGAAAAGAATAATCCTTTTCCCACGCCCTGCATCTTTACATCATCGTCTTCTATTTTCTTATCACTCTTCTTTAAATAACCCTCATAAAACAAAATCTTCCCTTGTTCAATGGAAGGTTTAGTAAAAGCAGTCCTGTGAACTGAGAGTATGTCCCACAGCCACTGCTGATGCTGAGCTCCTCCTCTTGGGCTTTCAAAGCCTTATTTTGGTCTTCATGTTTCTGAAGAGGTTATTTTAGTGACGCAAGGAAAATAATATCTTTACATTTAGTTCTGCCTTTCAAGGAAATAAGGGGGCCATTTTAAGCACTTTCTTGTACTAGAGTTCCTAAATATAAAAGGAACATTTTCATTTTTTATAGAAACAAGAAGGAATGGCTGAGAAAGACAGACAGGGACTGAAACCAGCAACAGGAGACAGGAATTCCTGCGTTCTCTGTCTGGCTCTGATCTCTGGGGTCTTTAGCACATGACTTGGTTCTTGTCCCTTGGTGCCCCTCCCTTTAAAATAGCAATTTTAAATTTAAGTGAAAGCCATGCAAGGCAAATCATTAGCTGATGAGGAACAATTCATTAGCAGATTCTTGGAAGGTGGCATTATAATCACATTGCAAGGACTGTTGATCTACCTCACCACAAGAAAGGCTGTTACAGATCATAACTTCTGCATTTTGCTTGTCAGGATTGCAGGCCTCTGGGTCTGAGAAAAGCTGCATGGTGATCTGAAGGCTGGTAAGACAAGCGCAAGAACTTGTGCAAGCATCAAGGCTTCGTAAGCATGACAGAAAAATAAAGAAGTAAGTCACTACTGCTGAATCTCCTTTTGTGAATCACTAAAGCTGGTCAGAAGAGGAACAATTAGAGGCTGAAGATTTCCTCAGACATCATTGTTTGGGGTCATTCGCAGTGGGGAAAAAGCCGATCCCTTATGAATGCTGACTCTATTTAAATCCAGTAGGTGCTTTGGGGCAAATATATAAATTATAAACAAGGATTTTGACCACAAAATGCACATTTAAAAAATACGTGATAACTTATGACAGACTGTGTTTTCCTACAGTGTAATGTGACATTGTAGTTGGACCCCTTGGGACTGTGGAGCAATTCAACCTCAGGTTGTGTGGAAAGGGTGAAGGAGATGGAAGCTGGAAGACATCGCTTTCAGAGCTCTTATGTAGGCAGCAAACTGAACTGTAACTTTCCATTTCTCTGAAGCACTACTCATCCTTGAACCAATTGGCCCTGCCACAGTCTTGCTTCACGGCCGCCTGCCCCCTGTCACCCCTTCAGTGAGCGATAAACATTATGTGCCATTGTACAATTTCTGCAGAAAGCTCCTTCTGAGAAAGAGTTTATTCTAGAAAGATTCTTAAGATATCTCTTCCCCTTGCCTCATCTATTCTTCTCATCTTATAACACCTCTTTTCCTTCCCTTTGTCTCCTTCTTTCCCTTTCTAAATCTGATCTAACTCAGAAAACTCTGAGTTTTCCAATATCAGTTTTTCTTAACTTTCTTCCTTTTCTTTCCATTCTTCCCACCACACCTCAAAACTTTTAAACCTTATGTCTGCTGATGGAAGATATCATCAAGTGTTTAGGACCAAACAGGAACAAGAGAGCAAAGGACCGTGCTACATACGCCATCCTCATCTCACCCATGAAGGGGAATGAGTGTGCAATCAGAGTTCCATGCCATTCCCAGAAAGGTTTGGCATGTTACAAAACACAAAGAATTCGACAGGTAGCAAGGCAGACACTGTGTCTTATCTTTGCAAGTCTTATCCAGGACCCGTACCTGTGGATGGAGTCAGGAGCCTAGAGAAGGCACCTCCTGTCCTTCATGTCTTGCCACCAGACGGCAGCCACTGTTGGCGGAGGAGAATATGATTTCCTCCTCTCTCCCTTGCCATTAATCTCTTCTGGAAGTTGTGGTTACAGCTTGCTGCTGTTGCTGCTGCTATCTCACTTGTGATCTTTGGTGAACCCAGGAAAAATGACAGCTGTTTCTTCAATGAGTTTTCATACCATCAAAGGAGTCTGGGAATCTGTTCCCAATTGTGGACTGGAAGAGGCTGTGCTCAACAACTTTGCCACTCCCAGTTTTCTGCTCCCTTTTAGAAGAAGGAGGTATCAAATAACTTTCCATTTTAAACCATCAGGAAAATTACATATCCTTTACTTCAAGTATATGACCTCGAAAATCATAGGGCAGGAGGCCTCAGGAACTGCTCTGGTGGCTGTCTAAATGTGATTACTCCCTGCCTGATTCGATGGTGCTCTCACAGTTTGGGAGCTGTTGTATATGGCACACGGCATCACAGCACCCCAACAGTCCTGCAACCAAAGACCTTCAACTAAAAACCCCTAGGGCCCTAAATTCCAGTTTGGGTGAAGTTGTCCTGGAGCATAGTCAGGCAAACACAGACACACACTAAATAAAGCAAATTTGAATTTGGAACAGTTCAATGTTTCTGTGTGTCCACATTTAGGCAAACCAGGGCCTGCCTTTGATGCTGGCTCCACAGAAAACTGCTAACTTCAGCTTAGCTCCTACAAGGGCACTCTGCAAGGTTGTGTGTGTTGGGAAATCTAAACTTGCCATTTGTCTCTTTGCTCATGGAAATAATTGAATGTTATATACATCACCTTCTCTTATTTACCCATGCTAAAGGACGATTTCCAGTTGGTTTTTTGGTTTATTTTTTTTGTAAGATGTCTCACTATGCTGTATTCACTGAGCCTGTGAAGCAGACAAAGGCATATGGGTATTATCTCTTCACTGAAAACAAAAGTAACATCTCTGTTTCAAGAGTATGGCAGATATGGCCGTGGTCCTACCACAATTCATTCCATTAACTTTTTGAGTAAGAATTTTTGATTTATCGTATTCCTGTAGCTCTATGCAACTGAAATATCATGTATCCCATTCAGCAATGTTATAATGTAATAACTCACTAAAGCAATCAAATGCCTTTGTAAAAAGGTTCTGGGCCTGATCCTTGAGCTCTTTAATGTGCAATGACACTTTCTATCCTTACAGATGGCTCCAATACTCTGCAGAAGCAATACTTTTTTTTTTTCCTGAGAATAATGAGTTGAAATTTTTCTCTTGTGTTAAGGAAGCCATAGCTACAACCCAAAACTTGTTTAGGCAAGCCATAGAAAAATGAGGTCTGAACTACAGACAGAATAAATAGAACAAAAGTAAAATGACAGACAATCTGTTTCAGTGGATTTCCCATAGTATTTGTTTACTTTTTTCCCAGTTATATGCTGGTTTAAATGTTCGTGAAAGTGGAATGAAGCACTTATAGCTGAGGCCTAAGTCAAATATACTATGTGATGCAGAAGGCTTGAAATTTGGCTCTGTGGTTATGTTTGACAACGTAACAGGCCATTTAGTCAGTTTTCTTCAGATATGGTGTTAAAAACATTTAATTGTTCATCTTGCTTTTTGTGTTGCTATTTGGAAGATGCTTCTTCTTGGCTTGGATTTCCTAAAGATAGAGAGACATGTCCCAAATACTCTTGCTTTTCTTAGGATATGCCACCATGTCCTTCCTAATCCATGCATTAAATAAGGTCTAATTTGAATGAATTTGATCTTTTATATTTTTGTTATGCATTTCTTGCCAGGGGCTGGGTGTGGCATTTTATGTTGTCCACAAGCCAACAACTGAGCTGCAGCTATCCTGGTGATACTGAAACAGAGGCCCAAGAACTAGTAATGTAAAAACCATGTTTGAAGCAGAACTAAGAGCAATTTGGCAGAAAAATTAGCTCAAGGAAATTTCACAGCTTAGGAAGTTTGGGTGACTGACAGTTTCTTGCAGAATTATAGAATTTTTATTAATGCTGATCTCAAATTCCACTTTTACCAAAAACGGATCTCTTTCAAGTACCTTTTCCTTCCTATTTTTGAACTGCAGATGGGTTTGTTAAGTGAACACATGTTAATGTTATGTGGGTGAGGGGGCTCTTTTTTCCTCCCTCTTACGAGTAACACAGAATTTCTGAGGAATTATTTTATTTTTCCTAATTGTTTGATATTTTAAAAATGTAAGTGTAGATCTCACCTAAAAGGAGGTGAAAGAAGGTATGTGGTATCTAAAACTACCAAAAGGCTAGAAAGTGAGACTGAGATAACAACTCAGATAGACTTTTTTTATTCAGATTTTTTAATTCCTTAGGGTGTTTTGCTTCCTTCTGTTATGGCTTATTGACACAGATTTCTCTCTAATCATAGCTCTTCAGGCAGCATCCTGTTTCTAAAATTTACTTCAACCATTCACCCTGAAAACCAGCTTAGCTGCAACATCTTTATAGAATATATCTTTTGTACCTCCTTACTTAAGAGAAGTTATTTCTGAATTAATCCCCCTCCCCGCCCCCTGGGAAGATATTGTTGTCTGCAATGAAAGCAGAGTTCCAGGGCATAAAGAGAGTTGTCTTCTTTGCAGCTTTGCTATTTTTATTGTATAGTATGTGCCTGTATTTAGGGCTCACCATTCTTTCCTGATATTTCCATACCATGACAATGAAAATGCATGCTTTCTCTCTCTCCCCCTCTCTCTTCCCCCTTCCTTCCTTCCTTTCTTTCCTTCCACCTTCTTTTTATTTCCTTTTTTCATTTCCTTTTTATCTTCTTTTTCTTTTTCTTTTTCTTTTCCTTTTCCTTTTCCTTTTCCTTTTTCTTCCCTTCCCTTCCCTTCCCTTCCCTTCCCTTCCCTTCCCTTCCCTTCCCTTCCCTTCCCTTCCCTTCCCTTCCCTTCCCTTCCCTTCCCTTCCCTTCCCTTCCCTCTCTTTCTGTCTCTCCTCTTTCTCCTTCTCTCTCTTATTCTTTCTCTTTTTGTCTCTCTTTCATCTGCCCATTAAAATGAATAAAAGGTCACAGAAAAAAATGAAAAAGTGAAACTCAAAGCACACTTACCCCCACCCCGAATTACAGTACAACAGAGTTGAAACTTGAATCTGGTTAAGGAGAATATATAAACTTTGCAAATCTAATAAGAAACAGATTTTGAGTGCTTTGTACTTAACAATTACTAGGAAATTGAATGTAAGAAATATTTAAGCACAACATGAAGATTTCAAAAGCAATGTTAAGTTGCCCACATTTAAAAACTATTGTGTGATATACTATGATAAAAGTTCTATTTATTAGTCACAATTGAAGTTAAGTATGCATTTCAAGTATGAGAACACAATATCTTTACTCACTACACCTACATTATAGACCTTCATTACTATTTCCATTATTTCAGTTGGCTACAAATCATAATTCAAAAAGCATTAAAAGATTGATTATCTATTTCTAATGTAAAAAACTCAGATAAAAAATGCATGAGGCTGAAACAAGGCCAAGTGAGTTATAGTGTGAGGACACTAACTTTTTAATTTCCTTTTTAATTTAGAACTTATGTTTTCTTGTGAGTTTTACCACACAGTCTTACTTTCACATTTGCACTATTCTTTGTTTTTACCAGTAGCATAGGAAAGCAATTCTGGTACAGAACATTTTTTAAACAAAGGAATCCTGTGACTAAATACATTCTGAATCTGGAAGATCAAGGCAAGCTTATTGTCCATACTAGGCTGCACAACAGAGAATCAAGTAGACGAGCAATTGTCAGATTTGTGGATAGTGATCTTTACAAGTGCAGACAACAATATGCTTGAAAGTCTGCTACATATTCAGATATATTTTGCAATTAGCCATACCAATAAAAAGTTAGGATCACATCTTCCATATGTATACTCAAAACACATGTATTTTAGTAAATGTATTCACTCCAACAGAAAACTGAAGGAATAAAATGGAGAATGAAGTTTATATGCCATACTGTGGTAAGCAGTGTATTCATTGCATCTCCCTCTCTCAGAATATGAAATGTGACAATAACCGAACATCTAAACATTACCTCCCTCATATCCCAGAACCTAGAGGGATCCACTTTTCCTGTGATCAGTTTCTGATGACATTTTTTATCACAAAATTACCATCAAGAACTTTGTCTTGTACAAGTCTTTCCTCCTTCCCCTCAGTTGTACACTCCTGGTTGCAATACTCTTATGGTTATAAGGCAGATGAGGAGGAGCTTGGTCAAGCCCTCTTGCATCTCTGCTGTGTTGCAAAAGCAAAGCAGAGATGACTGAGAATTTGTTACTCTGCAGAGAGAAAGTAGAAGAGGTTCTCCCACTGTTCCTGGAAAGGGAAATGAGACCCTGTGAAAGGCTGAAGAGGATCAAAAGCATCGCCTTTCACTGTCATCCAAACTGGAGAACCCCACCCTGGGCAATATATACCCAGTCACTCTTTTTATGAATCTAGCAAGATGAGGGCGGCTGCAAAACCCCCAAAGACCATAAAATAAGATGATATTGGGAAAAGCAAGCAAAGAATGTCAGATTTTCGGTGTGTGGTGGGAATTGTATTTAATTTTATTTACTTAGACTACCTCCTCCTAAGAGTTACTTTACCATAAGCTGATCAAACATGTCTTTCCTTATTCACTGTAATCCTTTATAATCCAATCCTGCAAGGTGTTAACCAACAGCCAAAGATGCTCAGCAGTTCTCCATAGGATGGGAAGTCCTGTATAAAGTTCAATAGTTAGTCTGTCCATTTAAACCTGTGCTGATTTAGCAGGGTAAGCCTGCGCTTGAGGCAACTTTTAAGCTTTTTAATCTTAAAATGCTTGATTTCTTAGACACAGGAAGAACTGCTGTTTGAAGCTGATCCAAGGAGGGGGAGGAGCAGAGACCTGGCAGATGTCAATTTGAGCCCAAGTAATAATAACCTCCTCCAAGCAATCTAACTCATCAAGCTAATAGTTACTCAGTCTGATCCTGCAGCACCTTGTGTTTTATTTCTGTTCGGGTCTTCCTGAGATAAGGCTCAGAAAGGAAAACTAGTGGAAAGCAAAACACATATAATCAACTGTCTGCAACTTTCTGGCACAATCAAGCCTGGAGTGAAAAGTCTCTAATGTAAATGATCCACTGACGTATATCGTGAGAATATTTGTTGTCACAAAAGCACTGTGATATATGTCTGATATTAAGCTGTTAGACAAGATGCCACATACCTCAGAAAGCCTAGGTTTGCACAGCAGCTCAATGATTGCAACTGGAGCAGTAACTTATGAGGCAGTGACCAACAACAGGTACGATGAATATTTCAATAAAATAAATTAGTCAGAAGAAATACCACCACCATCACAGAATACTATAGAGCACTTCAAAACTGGAACTGTCTAGCAACACTTTTATTAGGTACGCAGGGCTTAAGCAGAGAACGTTTCCTATGGAAGAGCCAGCTGGTCAATGGTTTATTCCTGTTCACACATGCACAATCCCAAATCAACAGGAATTCAGCGTAGTTGTAACCTGTGTTGCTGAGACTAGCACTTGGCTCCCTGAGGTGACTCCACTACCGTAACTGATTTTTGTTCCATTAGGTGGAAAACAGTCTTTTAATATTTGGTGCCATTAGGTACTCAGGTCTCAGAGTGCACTGGAAAAAAAGGACGGATGGTGCCAGGAACAATACCTAACATCCAAATGTGAAATCTTTACTCCAATAAACTAAATGGGAATTTTAACCCATAGCATTATGTCCAGAAATTTGGTGTAGCCTAAAGCCCAGGGTGTTACCGGGTCCTCATACAGGGAGGGAACAAAGAATAACATTAAAAAAAACACATTAAAATACTGCCTTTCTCTCCCATGTACAATATGGGCAAGTTCATATTTTCTCCTTTTATGGTAAACCAGCTGTGATTCTTTTGACCACATCAAGCACAAAGCCTTTGGGAGTTTTTGTCTGGGTGATGGTATAACCCAACCTAAGAGCCATTCCCCATTTAACCCATTATGGGAGAGATGCCTTAAAGAATTGGCAGGCAGTTTTTATGCCTTTAAGAATAAGAATTGAGAGTGACACATGGGTCCAGCAGTTGGTAAATTGCTGCTTGCCTGTCAGTATGAAGTAACATTCAAATAACTGTTTTCATATTTTGTGTAAGTACTTTCATTAGCTCTTCAATGATACCTATGAAGCGTGAGGTAGGATGCAATGATTAAAACCTGTAACTCTAACTTAGCACATGTGACTCAGCTTTGTGGTGAATTCAGATACTGAATGTGTTTGCAGCTTCAGACAAGGTTTTCCATTCCCAGATTTGACACCTTCTGGAGGGAACAGACATTTGGACTCTTCCAAAGGGCTCATTTTTTAAATTATTAATTTTGGCATATTATTGAGAAATTGAACTTGTGGCTATTGAATTATGGAGTTCTTTCAGATCGAGGTCAAAACTGACATAAGTGTGATTGTCTTGAATGAGTTCTTAGAAGCCACAGCAAAATCCATTAAAATCATTGGACAGTGCAAAAGGACTGGAAGAGCAAAGGCTGAGCCAATGTCAGGGGCTGGATGGGGGGGACAATGAGCTAATTCACAGGGCCTATGTGCATAGATCCTAATTTTTACCAAGAACATTTATACTGCAGAGTTGGAAAGAAAGCATTCTCTGTTTTGTAGCATAATAAATTGGGTGGCACGCAACCACTCGACAAACTTGACAGTTCAAGTTACAGGTCCTTTACAGCAATGTCCATTTCATGCACAGTTCAGATTTTGGACACAGGAAGTACCACTGAAAGAGAAAAAAAAAAAAAAAATCTGACTTTACAGTCCTGGTTTTAAAGCTGGGCACCCCTCAAGCACACCATTCACTGTCCTTCTCTGGTGTAAGAGGATGGAGGAGGGAAGAAAAACATTGTGGTAAAAGTGGTTTATAGAGTGTGTTTTTCTCATGTCTTCTTCATAAAGGCAGCACCATTTATAACCAAAAGTCTTTATTATGGTTTTGGCCCCAAGTGTCCATCCACTGGCAAAGTTGTCCCCATGAAAAAACAGTGGCAATAACAAGACAAAAAAAACACATAGGAAAGGCAAGGCAATAAAGCTAGAGCATAGTGCTGCAGATGTATAGATAAAAGTCTCATAAAGTAGACCTCATATGGTCTGGCAGACCCACCACAGCACCTGAATTTTAACTCACTAAACATAGAAATGTATAACAGTGCAGTAATTCTTTTACACTGGGAGCAAAGCTGCTTGAGATATTACTTCCACCCACTGGCAGGGAATTCAATTTATTTGTGTTTTTGATCTTATACATTAAAACAAAACAAAACTCTTCTGACTTCTGGACAAGCAGAACTGGTGTTAAGGTTAAGCCAATGCTGTAGCTCTTCAGTCCAGGAATGCATTTCTTATTTGTACTCAGGCCAAGTTCATTCACTTATATTTTCACTAAAGCCACAGTCTTTTGAAGATGTTGCACTTGGACTTCCTCCCTGCCAAGTTCTAAATTACAATGTGCTGTGTCCATGAGAAAACTGAAGAAGATTTATTAGAACAAGGTGCCAGAATGTTTCACCCTCCCCCGCATCAGGCCAGGGTAGTAGTAGCACATGAAAAGACACCGCCAATACATTTTGTCCCTCCAATTTATAAAGAAAGAGAGGGGTTTTTTCTCCTTTCCCAACACTGGTTGTAAAAACATTGAAAATAACTTGAAAGAAAATGTTTACTGATCTCTCAGATCTCCTTGTGCACTTCCGCTCAAAGAGAACAGTTGCCACTCTTCTGTTATCACAGTAGACTACAGAAAGACCCATTACATCAGTGAAATATAAACTATAATTTATAGCTTTATTGATGAGAAATTTATTAATTGGGGATTGGCTAGATGGGTTAAACAAAACAGTAAATCAAACCCAAGCTTTGTTTCAGTTGGATTGAAGAAGAAAGATAATCTAGGATGTGAAGCCTATCAAAAATGTCCACCATGTTTCTGGTTTTGGAGTTATCTGAGGGGGAATGAGCCCATTTAGATGTCTTCTGCTTTCTTGTTGAAATTGCTGTGCTGGACCTCCCAGCCTTTAGACATAAGCACAGTCCTCCCACTACACTGTTTGATTTTGGTCCTTTGGACCAAATGCCACCTTGTGTGGCAGTTCTGCTGTTCAAATCACCATGGTATTATATGATGTAATAATTCTTCAGAGTTTGGAGGAAGGCAGCTTTTTCATTTCTCTCTTTTGATTTACTTTTGTTGATAACTAAGCTTTTGTAAAGGTTTTTAAATATTCCATAAAATACTGAGATGGCACAATTGTTGGATACATACCATGACTTATATTAAGAAATAAATAACTGGCAATAATTGCCATTTCACAGCACGTCTTGAGACAGCATATTTTCCCTTGTATGTGATGTAGGAAATAACTGTTGTACAGCCAGCATTACTGTGTGGTAATGTTGGATTTATTACGGAGACCATGGTTCATTAGGGAGCCTGATCACTTCTTTAACAGAAACACTTTGCCTTTATTCTGAGCTGATTTAAACTTGCAAACGTGAGAAGCTCCACACGGAAAGGAGAAAGCTTGAATGCAGGGCACAAAGTACAAGAAAGTACTTGGGTTTTCAAGTGGGACACAGGTCAGGAATAGTATAGTATTGTATATGATACACACAGTTTTTCCTTAAGGCACAGTGGCAGCCCAAACTGAAACCCTCCTAGAGAGAATACAGAAGGGTCTTTGAAAAGCTTGAATTGTTAAACATTTGTTACTAATAACCCAAATGACTTTACCAATTTTCATAAACACAAATTGCGATTATCCTCTTCTAGGACTTCATGATTTAATGCAAATTGGTCCTGTCCCACAGGCACAGTTGGATTTTAAAGTATGGGGATTGAGTTGCTTCTCAAAATGTCAACAGGTAAAATAAATCTGTCCAGGAAATTTATTAACAATTGCCACTTTCTCCCTCCCGCTATTTGTGAAAGGCAGTTCTGACGCTGAGTGTGGTGAGCACAGTGTGACTATGTATGATAGATGTGAATAGTTCCTTATTACCCTATCAGCATTATGTCAATAGAGAAGCTAGGAAAATCAATTTTCCTTTGAAACTTTAGAACACAAGTGGGGGGAAGTGTAGCACGGGGGATTTGTCACCAATTTCACAGAGGCCAGTATTTCACCCGAGGTTTTTTTCCAAGACTGAGTTCTGTTCTCAAACTCTGAAATAGATTCCTCTCCTTTTTAATGTTCTCTTTTGGTACATTTTTATGTTCTGCTTTGCTTGTTTATACAAAGTTCACAAGGTGATACCTAAACCAACTGGAGAGTATTTGCCAGAGTCTTCTCTCAAGGGTGAATTTGTCTCAGCAGTATTAACATATCAAACAAGGCAAATGATAAAATTTCTGTTTGCTGAAGTGCAAATTGTTGTGTACCAACCCTCTGTTCACTAAAAGGGGAGTGGGGGAGGATCCAGTTTCAGAATGTCATTACTACAGCCCCTAAATGGTACAAAATAACACCCAGTGCTTAAGTGGCAATTAATAGTTCATGAAATGATCTCAAAGATGTCCTTTAGGCTAGGTAAGCCCTGCTAGCCAAACCTGATCTGTAAATTTACTAGAGCCCTGGGAGATCCGAAGACTTACAGCCACACAGAAAGACTGGTAGAACCCATCAGTAAGGTGCCATTAGTCTATTGATGTACCCACTGCTTTATGCTTCATCCCAACTCCTTATTCCACCTGGGAGGTGCCTCTTGCTCCTTGTGAACATGGTTTTGGAGTTCAGTTTCTGAACTCCACCGAATCAAAACAGATCACCCATAGCTCTCCCCTGGTAGGAACCTCAGGAGCAGCTTGCCTGCAGAGGTTGGGTTGTCTTTCAGTGTGCGAATAAAATATCCCTTCAAGTGTCTGTTCAGATTATCGAGCTATGTACAAAAATAATCTTACTGGAGAAACACACAAGAAATGCATATATGAGAGTACCTCTCCAGGACTCATTCCGGCCAACTGAAACTGTGAGCTCTGGACTTGCCTGGATCAGTGATGCATTTAATTGCAGCTCACATCAGATATCCAGCTCCAAGAGAACCCTCACAAAGATCAAGAAGCCACCTCACAAACTGGCTAGTAAATGAAGGTCCTTGAATGATGAAGGATTTTCAGACAGTACTAAGGCAGCAGCAGCTAGATTAGTTGTTTCAAATCCCTAAGGAAGGTGTTGGGAGGGAAAGCTCAGAGTGGCAGACATAAGAAAAAAAGTTGACATCCATCTATCATTTACACTTCCTTAACGTTATGCAGCACCACTGATGTCAGTTAGAAGTGTGTCAAGTAAAACATCGTGCTCAGAATTCAGCAAAATAACACTTACTTAAAGGTATTTCAAATTAGACAATTTTATCTTTGTTATATCAAATTAAACTTTTCCTCAAATATCTGTTGGAAGTGAGAAAGAATGAAGAAAATCCTATACAGATAGTCAGAAACTAGCACAAATATCTTGAAAGGCCATGATATGAACTGGGAATACATCTTGAATAACACTACCTATTGGAAAATACAAAAAATTGCATCTAACATTATCTCCTGATGTGATCATATTTCAGGTCAGGAAACGTGCCTTTCTGCTCAGTGGCAAGAGACGCTGCTCTCTTCACGGATGTGATGCCGCTCAGGTATTTTCCTTAACTGGATGCCAACATTCTGTTACTGCTAAGGAGCTAGTTTTGCTTGCAGACTGCAATCACAGCTAAGGTGCTACATCTGGACATCCCTGGTGTCATGGTGGGCAGTGCTAGTTACAGAGAGCTGGAGGGAGAACAGCAAAGGATCTGACTCCTGCCTGGTGGTGCTGGCATTAGGTGGGAAGAAAGGGAGAGACCTCGGGTGCTAGTCCTTGCTTTCACTGCTCTTCTTCTGTTGCTAATAAAATTCATGCATAGATATGGGCACTGAAGTTCATGGAAATGGACACAAGGCTTGGTGCCTGTTGATCTGGACCATCATGCAGAAAATCTGGGATGGAGCAGGAAACCGGGCCTTGGTTTTCAAAAGCCTAGGAGAATGTTTAATTACCAGACCCTTTTTTTCCCCCCAAGTTTCAATTGTGTCCTATTATTAAAGACGTGCACTTTCCTCTGGTTGGCTATGGTTTCCTTGTCCATGAGACCATCTCTTTCTAAACAGCAGTAAAAAGATTTCAACTTCACTTTCTGTCCATAAGTAACCCAGTCACAAAGGAATTCTTCGTGGGATTCCACTTGGCCCCAGAAGCGCCACCCTGAGCAAGCTGCACCATTCATGCCATGGGATGCAAAAAATAAAAGCTAATTTAAGTTACAACTACGCATTTCCACTTTTCTCTTGCTCATCAAATGGTAGCTCAATTCTTGGTTGTCTGTGAAATCTTACATGACTGGACCATCAATCAGATATTCATGTAACTGCACATCTTAATGCAGAGTATTGGAGGGAAGCCTGAATAGGCTCTTCAGGCTAGAAAGCAGGTATCAGTATAAATAAGAGCAAAGGAACAGAATTATCTCCTTCACCTTGACATACAGGTGGAACAATGCATAGGTCTGAAGGGTGAATGGGAACATCTGGGTTTAATAGGTTAAAATGTTTTCTCCAAGTCTGTATATTTTCCTTGTTGTTTTGGCAGATGGGAGTTCTCATGCGCAGTCTCTAATCCCAGTTCTGCTGCAGGGTTTCTTTAGGATGATGCAACATTGTGAGAGGCCTGAAAACTGGCCAGTTCCATGCTCTCAGCCTTTGTCTGTTTCTTGGAAGCACAGCTCACTCATTAAGCATCACTGAATTTTGCCGGCAACTGTGGCTGTCTGGACCATATGTAAGATAAGCAGATTCACCTTTCAGTGGACTGGACTCCAGAGAAAGAGAACAGACAAACTTCTGGCAGATTGCCCTGTGTGGTTGTAAATGTATGTGAAATAGTATTTCCTGTTCGTGTTACAGTTCCAGGAGCTGGAACAGAAGAAAATGACTGTTTTGCCATGGAGAGCACGTTTGAGCAAGGCAAACCAATAAAACTCTGGCCCAAACCCATATTTTTCAAATCATAAAGCAATGGTTAAAGTACAGTTAATGCAGCTATACTCTAGCAGCTATACAGATGTTATCATACCCATCTAGTTTATTACATGAAAACTATAGTAAATCTGTCATGATTGCAAGAACACTAGGTTCAAATTCTAGGTCCCATAGTAATAATGTGGTAAAACATGCTGAAGTGTAGTTTTATTCTGGCATCTACCAAATTTATTAGACCAAGTATAGCTTGAGAACACTGCAATCCCTAGAAGAGTGTTATGATGATTGGGCACAATTTTTAATGAGTTATACTAATTTTCAGAAAGTGTTCCAGTACTGCTAGAGGTGACGCTTACTGAATTAAAGGCAAAGTGTGAAAGAGCTGAAGTCTGAATTTGCTCTGATATGTTATGGTATACACATAAATTTTATGTCTGTTGTGTCTGCAGGTTGACAGTGCATTGCAGAGTTTATAAAAAGTAAAGCAGTAACGAGAAATTAGGAAGGAATTATTTGTTCAGTTATACCGTCGCCAAGCCTGCCTATCAGCAAGTTTGAATCCCTTCTCTTGTGTAACTTGGACATACTGTAATACCAAATCAGAAAAAAATGTCAAGTGAAAAAAAATTAAGAGAAATGAACTGACATATGTTTTCATTCATTGCTACTTTAATACTCCGGGTTCATTTGGGTTTTGTCCCCTACCGTCTTTTATAAAGGGAAGTAATCCCAAAAGTCTTGAAGTGCTCTCCTTAAACTCTTGGCTATGATCCACTTTCTCCTGTGGGCCAGATGACACAGCATCTGTGACAAGTCCAAGAAATTAGCTAAGAAGTCACTGTGATGGAGGGAATAATGAATGAGTGGCGATAACTAAGACAAAATGGTATGTAAGCATACAGACATTACTGCATGTCTTAACTCTTTTCACCTCTGCTTCATAGGTTACTGGCAATATTTAATGTAGCAAGGGAGGTGTCTAAAACTGGATATGAAGATGAACATTTAAACTAACATGAATGATAATATGTACATAAGCACTCACAGTCATCATCTGGTGCCTGCTCAAAGGTCTGTGAGCACATTTGTAGGTACTGTTAAAGTGCTCGCATTTGAAACTGGCAGTAAAGTCAATAAATGTGTATCTGCAACAGAGGCTAAATAAAACAACCGAAGACATTTTAAGCTAAATCTTTAGAAGATAGTAGTAATAGCCTGCAGTCATGGGACAGTAACTGAAATAAGAAGTGTATTTCTTATTGAACTCCGTGTCATAATATTCACTTTATAGCTTGCAGTTGTCCTTTGGAGATTATAAAGACAGAAAAGGGCTGTAGGGATTATCTACTGAGGCTTTCTAAGCCTGTGAGAAAATGAGCTTGTTGGGAATATCACAAGGTATCTTTTCTGAGAGGTCCTAGAAATGAGCTAATTAGTGGTGGGGAGGGGTGAGAGAGCCTGGCTCAGTGCAACTTGGCTCTTCCTCCTTACCCCTCCTCTCCTCCCAGGTTGCTGCTTATATCTTTGCTCCTCAAGGAGACAGGTAGTAAATCTTTTGTCTGGTTCCACCATTCCTTGGAGATTGCTGCTTGGCTCTATCTTGGCAGCATCTTGCTTCTTCATTGCAGCTTGTTTTTAGCACTGGAATATCTATATATAATTTGTATTCAGGGTGCCTACAAACTCTACCTCTGTCCCTCTGTGCATCAGAATATGTTGTGCACTGACAAATGAGGGTCCTTTTCTACTTTTTGGAAAGGAGTACCCAGGGAAAGCCTCCTCCTCTTCTCCTTCCTCCCATTTGCCTCTTTATCACTTTCTCTTTGTCAGCTGCACAAGGTTGACAGAGGAACAGGTTTGCGTTGCTGACTGCATCGTTTTCATGGCAAAGCATGGACTGCGAAGCCCAGGCAGGCATCCTCATTACCTGGCTGCAAATATTTCAAGGCATTCTGTTGGTGATATGTCACAGCAAACTCTTTTTGCCCGCTAAATTGAGATAGAAGGCTGAGATGTTGGCTGTAGATTTTTTGATTGCAGCCTGTAAAAACAAGGCTATTGTCTGTAAGAGAGTAAACTGTATTCTTTCAAATGTTTGTCCTAGTATTTATCATAAGAAAAGGGCCTTTCTTTCCACAAAATTTTGTTTTCTTTTTCTCTAATGAAGGGTCAGCAGGGAAGTAAAATCTTAACTTCTGGAAATTGAAATTAACAGCAAATGAAGTGAGTGGGGAAAAATGCTTTTTTTAAATCTTCAGATCATGGATTTAATGTGAAGAAGATAAAAGCATGTATTAAATTGAAGTCTTTGGGTTCGTCTGTTTGTCTGGTTCATGGCTGTGCATGGTACTGATCTCTGCTAGTGACTCAGATTTCTTCTATTTTCTCTTGTGAAATGTATGCATGTGACAAAAAGTAGGTAGTCTGTCATGCAAACAGGACTAAGTTTACAGTCTAAAATAGACACTCTCTTCCTTGAGGAATAAGGCATTATCAGGGATAATCTGCACCTGGAGTTATGTTTCCTTCTGTGCCTTTTAATAGACTTGTGTAAATGCACACCAGTTTTAAAAAATTGTGGATTCTTGTGTCAACTTAACTTTCCAGAAGAGGAAGAATCTAGGTATGGGTCTGGGGAGAAGAAGCTGGGGAGCATAACTGTCAAGGCTCAAAGGAGCAGTACTACAGCTTAACCTCACCAAGAGTTTGAACAACTTAAAAGAAACAAGAAACGTAATAAAGATTCCTTCTTTGAATACATCAGGGTCAGTACAACCAAGACTGCTGGGAAGTCTGTAGGACCAATATTTTATAGAGCCAATAGAACTTCAAGAGGTGTGCTCAGATGCAAAAGAGAGAGAGGGGGTTTCCACACCAAACCCCTCTTTATAGGGGATTAATTAAAAGATCTATCTCAAATATGAAGTGCTAGTAGAAAGGGTGTAGTATGAATAGGTAAAATATTGTTCATGCAAGATGTCTGTGTTCTAATGTATCTCAAGGATTAAATTTTTGAGCTGTTGGAGCCAGAGAACTGAGTTCAGGGAACTGGAAGGTGGCTAATGTAACCCTAGTTTTTAAAAGGATTTCAGGGGATATCCAAACCAGGAAGCCTGATGTCTTTATTTGCTCAGTAAAGAATAGAATTAATGAGCATGGGATAAATCTGGCACTGAGGAAGATTTGACATGTTTTTTTCATAATAGGAAAGAATGGAGCACAAATCCACTGGAGTCCACAAACATTTCAACAAAGGAGATCAAGTCAATACAATCTACTTGGATTAGCACTTGGCATTGACCAGCAGCATTTGGTAATCTCACATCACAGGCTTTTAAAGAAAGAACAGTGGAAGACAGATAGTATCCTACTCCAGAACACTATTCCTGCAACCTTCCTGAAGCAGGTGTGGTGTCTATTTTCTATAGATTTTGGTGGGGTTTTTTTTTCCAGGAATATATTGATTTCTTGTGCCTGTGTAAGCCTGCAGCCTATGTTGTGTGTTTTGGTGAGGAGTTCCATAGCTTGTCTGCATGTTTTGTAAGGATCCATCTCCTTTTGATTTGTTGAACCTGCAAGCCATCTAGTTTCATTTGATGCCCTCTCATGTTGTACTCAAAAAGACAATGACTATTCAGCATCAGGCATGATAAAATGGTCTCAGCCACTGTCTTGTTGCCTTATGTTGTTTTCTTCCAGTTTCAAGAATTGTAATGTTTAGTTATTTCTCATGCCAACATTTAATTGACCCTGTTGCTGTTCCCTGTAATTCTTCCTGTTCTGTTATTATTGAAGACAGAGGACCAGAAGTACTTGGAGTTTTAATCTGGGAATTACCATGGATTTATACAGTGTCAGAATAAGGTTATATTTTTTGTTCAGTATTCCTTCCCTCTAATTTTGAATGTTCTGTTTAATTTTTGTTTGCTGCTGGGTGTAGAACTGATGTTTTCAGAGCTCTCTCACACAAAGATGCCATTCCAGGACAATAACAATCAGCTCAGAGGTTATCACTGTACAGATGAAAATAAGGATGATTTTCCTCATCTGTATCACATCTATCTGCACTGATGTTCACCTGCCTTTTATCACTTATTATTTCACTACTGAGGTCTTCCTGGAGGTCATCACAACTGGATGTGATGTCCACTATCCTAAATAGAACTGTCAACAGATATGCAGGCTGGGCTCTAAAGCAGTGAATAGTTGGATGTGATTGTCAGGAGCCGGGTGGTATTATTTTGGTTCTTAGCTGTTAGTGCATCTAAGCATTGCTGACCTGATGGCTGTAAAAATGTATATTGTTAGAGGTTCACAAATGCGACTGTGAAGTGTGAACAAATGCATACTGTCCACATGCAGCTTCATCACTCCTCTTGAATTAAAAACTGAAGTGCTCCGGAGTATAGCTGAAGTGACTGTGTGAAAAACCATCCAGGTACATTTCTTACAGCAATTCTAGTGAAGATAGGGTACAGTTAGTTTTAAGATTTGCTTTTCTAATGGTGGTGTCTTGTCTGGTGATGGAAGACATATCTCTGAATGATGAAGCACAAAATAGTAAATTTCTAGAAGTGGTAGCTTAGCTCATACAGAATGCAGGCAATGGGTCAGTGCAAAGATCTAACACAACACATTCCAACTTCTTCTAGGTCTCTGATACTGAAGCAATGCATTAAATTATCTAGATTGAGTTTCATAGAGGCGACCCTTGAGCATACTGTTGCATATCTAATTAAGTTTTTGCTAACATTCGTCTAGAGGAAAAACTAAAATCAACTGTACCATTTAATTATCACTGGGCCAAGTTCATGGTGCTATGATTAAGGTGGTGACAACATTTTCATCACAGGACACTTTAGCAGCTCAGTCATAGTTTTAAAGCTGAAACGAAATCTAGCATACAGAATCTTACTACTGTAAAAGAGATTAATTTCTTTCTAACCCCTTAAACAGAAATTCGACAGGTCACTTCTGAACTACTCTGCTTCCACACTCCTCCATTTGAGATTAACTTTCATACTCTGGATTTCAGACTGATCAAAAAGCCTGTGAATATTTAAATGTTCAATGAGTTTCAGTACATCTGCCTAGAATCTGCTCTTGGTTGCTGAAATGAAACCTGTTTAACATACTGTTTTTATTATTAAAATAATTTTTGTAAATACTTATCAAAAGGATGCTCCTAGGTGGTCCCTATGCAACTATGAGAGCTAAGAAATGCACATGGTGAAATTAATTATCTGTTGGTCAAGTTATTTTTCTGAGGGAAGAGGGGAAAAGCTGAACGCTATGATCTAAAAACTTGCTTTGGGCACAGTAATATATGTTGCTGACAGATTTTTAACATGGATATTTTAGTCGTTGATGTGCATGTAAGTTTCCATTAATGGGAATTGTGTGGATGGATTCAAGACAATATTTTAATAGCTATGTGAAACAGTAACAGAATTAATGCCGCAGGTATTAAAGCTCTACAGGTACAGTTTTTTGTTTTGTTTCCAAGGATCTGGGCACTGAGAAAGTTTAATTTCAGACTTAAGTAAGTTGTAGCTCCAGATTCCCTGTGTGAGATTCCACTGTGAAAAAGCTACTCTGCATAGTTTTTTATACATAAATAATTTTTTAACATACATTTAATTATTTTTTCATAGCTGTTAGTGCTATGTGGTGAGAAAAGGACAGCATGGATGTGTTGTGCTAAAGGTGAGCTGTGAATCTTATTACTATGCTAACACTTTAGCATAGGAGAGTTGAGGAAGAAGATGGTGCCTGTGATGAGATGCCAAGCTGCCAGTAGAAGCAAGTTCAGTGCTGTATTATCCATACTCCATCATATTCATATATAAGAGGGAGGATCCTTTCAGCACTTTACCCTGTCAGTTTGTCATTATGAAACACACATTGAGGAGAGCATTTTTAACATGTAGCTTTGGACACTAGACAGATACCACCTAGTCTCCTGAATTCTTATGTCTTCGTGAGAGATTTGAAGCAGAAAATAACTTAAGCAATTCTCCAGTCTTCAGAGTCAAATTTTGCTTTAGTGACTCTTAAGCAAAGAATAAGCTCCAACACTCCAAGACATAGCTAGTCTCCAACATGCCAGTTAAAACTGCCAAATGATTGGCTTGTTTTTGGAATTGGTGTTTTCTATAATTTCCTAACATAATTCTTTTTCCTAATGTCAGTGTAACTTTTAATTTGAAGGATTTAGCTTCTTGTTGCCTAACTGTTGTCTTCCACTCCCAAGTTGGAGAACATGTCTTCAAGCGCTAAGTGAAAGCCAGCACTCAGACCTCCAAGCTATCTTTAACAGCATAGCTCTGCGTGTCTGATGTATTCTGTCAAGAACTCATTTGCGTGGGTGGAGCAATACCTTTGTTAAACCACATTAGGCAAAACATGTTTCCAAGCTAATGCTTTTTCCATAGGCATGCCAAGGTACCTCAGGCTAGTTTGAAGACTGTTGCATTGTGCTTCACATGTGCTGTGTTGTGCTTCAGATGCACTACTGCATTTTGTTCTACAGACATGGCCAGTGTCTGTTTAAAACTAACATATGCAACTCCTCCCTTCAAATACAAAGAGCCTTCTCCAAGGAAAACTGAACTTCTCTGTTTGTTTGTTTGTTTGTTTCTGATTCATTGGCAACTGGAACATAGATGTGAGGCCTAGTTCAAACTTTGTGGTTCCCCCATTCAACACTCTCTTTCAGCAGTTTAAACAAAAAAGGAGCATGAGAAGATTTCAATGTACTGCCCTATATGTTCATTAACTGCAAGATGTACGACCAAATGTTTTTAATAGTAGCTTGCATTGTCACTTTAAATTAAAATCAAGCTGCATTAAAGTATTTGAAAACTAATGTGGATACAAATTTCGTATCCCACTACAGCATGCAGCTCACCCAGAATATCTTTCAGGTATGTCTGATATACTCGCATTCAGTCAAAAATTCTAGTAGGTAGCATATTAGAGCACAGACATGTCAGTGTGACATTATCAGCAAATATGTAATTATTTTTCAAATTCCTTCCTCTTTCTTTAACTTCTGACATTTGGGTGGAAAATTTCTCAATTTTAGCACTACAAATGTGTTAATTATGAACATGAATCCTATGAAAGAGAGAAAGGACCATGAATCTTCAGAAGTTTTATTCTAGACTTAGCAAAAGAAAGATGAACATTAATTCATGATGGACTATTTTTTTTTTTTCTTTAATAAAAGAAAAGCCTTGTTGTTTATTCACCTTTGCTTGGTTTAATTTCCATAATCCCTAGCTGGATTCTGACCTTTTTGGTGTGGTAGCTCAATTTCATCACTGGCGCAGCATATAATGGGTCATATTTTTTTCTCAGTTATACTCATGCAATGCCAAGCACATGAGGTCAGTGGGATTGTAGGGGTGTAACTGGGAACTTGTTTTGACCCATCATCACATTCTCTTTGGACAACAGATAGAGGCACAAGCTGGTGACATATAGATGGAATACTAGGTAGTCAAAGAAATGTTTGATCACATTATAACTATGCTGGCCTCTGTATTCTTTACAACCTCAGATCATTTGATGAACTTTTGACAGATGGCTTATGAAGAAATATTTCCCAACTGGCTCTTAATTATTCATTATTAGTAGTATATTTTTCTATGGTAGTTCCTTGGACTTGTAGGTTGCACATGGTTACTACAGAAGTAATTACGACATGAGTGATTAAACAGATTCATCAGGTTCTGTAGTCCCTTGTGTGTACACAGCAGAGCTTACTTTTCCTTTAAGATGCTGGTGTGATAGCAATGTCCTTAGACATAGTTCTCTTAAGATGTGATTTATTTGGTAGTGATCCTCTTTAAGTAAAAATACACAGCAAGAATATGCGGATTATTTTTTATTTTCTTTGAGGTGTACAATATGCCACCCCAGAAACCACTAACGCAACACTGGGGTAATACAGGTGCAAATAGGATCTATATGACGCCTTTGGTCTTTTTATCTAAATATGGCATTCAGATTTGTTTTATCTTTCCTGGAAGTAGATTTTTTTTCTGATGTAGCTGAAAGCAAATGAAATTCATGAGGATTAGCTTATCACACAACAGCAACTTTCCAGCACAAGAAAATTGTGTGGGAACTACTTTGTTTATGGCCACTATGCTTTACAGTCCTGCTATCTGTAAAATAGTCAAGGGGCTCTCACTGTGTCTGCATACATGGATGGGCTCCGTCTTACAGATTTGTAATGCTGGGAGCAGAGCAAAGGAATTCAAATGCGCTAAACCCAGCTTGTTGTAAGGAAGTTCAGCACTCCAATCTGTTTTCTTCCACCATGAGTCATCAGATACAGGAATCAGCCTTTGGCTTACTCTTAACAGAGAGGGCAGAGCTTCACTCCTGGCCTTGTCCAGCCATCTCCTCTTTCAGGCAGGGGTCAGGACTTTCCCAGGCTGATCCCTCGGATGTGACCTAAGTTTATAGATCTTCCTGAGAAAGTCAGGATCCACCAGCATGCTGGAACGCCCTGAGGCCGTAGCAGTGTTCTAGAGAACAGGCACATCACTGTAGTGATATAGTCTGTGTTTCACCAGAAACGATGAAGCCTAAAGCTCCCTTTGCACCACTTGGCACTTTCATTGTCATCCCAGGCCACCTTGCTCTACTGATGACTTGTCAGTCCAAGTGTGAAGACATGAGATCAAAATGATTATGAGACTACTCTTCTTATCATGAAATTAGTGTGATCCATTCCAAGCCTCTTCCCGTTGTATTATGCCTCAGATATATTCTTTTATGGGAACGATGAGGCAAAAATAATAGACTGGGGAAGAGATATCTACGACTTTGTTCTGAACAAATTTAGATTCAAAATCAGTGACACTTCCCCCAAGCAAATTACTCCACTGTCAGATCTGGCATAAGGTTTCTCTGCTGCCAGGGTCCTGACACTTTATCCTGCAATTAGCCCACCTGCTGTTTTTGGGGTGTTCCCCCCTCCCCCCAAAAGAGCTCACAGATTTTTGTTTTGGAACGTTTACGTCTGAAAATTTCTCCAGGAAGTTGAGCTATTAATTGTGTTTTTCCTCAGCCAGAGGGATTCCCTCTTATCCACATCTGTTGGCTATGCTGGTGCTTCATCACTGCAGCAGAAAATGCAAGACCAGTGTTTCCCTTTACACCCTCTGGCTATGTAGCTTTGCAGCCCGAAGGCTGGCACACTCCTGGAAGAACGTTCTTGGTTCTGACCCCTACTCCTACCTCCATCTCTGTTGTCTGTAACCTAATGATTAAAGGTCTTCTTAAGAAGCTGCGGAATGAAGGACTAAATGCCGTCAGTCTGAAAGAAGGGGTTGAACCCCAGTCCACTTGCTGGCTAAGCCCTCTCATGTAAAGTTTAGATGGTAGTTTCTGTTTTGCTTTATAAAATAAATGAAACTGTATATATGTTAAGAAGGTCCTAATCCTTTCAATAAGTCTCAGGTCCCTTCAAAACCTTCAGATTCGGGGTCTTTCTTTGCATAGCCTTTACAGGTAGGAGACAGACTCACGGTTGCTCAAACAGCTGCATGCAGAGATGTAGCACTCTCTTGTCTAGGGAAGACAACAGTGAGAAATCCGGTAATGTGGCCACAGTTAGGAGGCCACATTAGGCAGCAGGCAAGAAGGCATGGATTGCTATTTTGTACTTGCATGCTTTACTTCCAGCTAAGATATGCCAAATTAGGATTTGAATTAATAAGTGTGTTAAAATGCACAGGAAGACATACTGCATTTCGCACCTGTGACTGTGGGGTGGGGTTTTTCCCCTATAGAGTGCATGTGGTATTGTCAGTAGAAGTGATTTAGCAGAAATGGCAAGGATTGTAAAGACTATTTTGGGCTTTGGTGAAGGATGAAATGCACTAGTGTTGCAAATTCTACAATTTATTTCACCAAAGTTTTGGTTAATTCCTCTTGGGTACTTATGCTCATTACTTCAATAGGAGTCATAGATTACATAATGAAGAGTGGTATTTACTCTCTTATGAGTCACTAAAAAAAAAGTTTAAAAGATAATATTTTGACAGTTAGGCTTTTAAAACTTCTTTGTGAGTTTGTTTGTACTGTGGATCACTCCACCTGAGAAACCCTTCGTTTGAAGTGATTAGTTCAATAGAACAAGGGAGCTAGCTTGTAATCTGGGAATATATTTCAGATTGAATCACAATGAAAAGTTGACCTAAAAGCTTTAGCAGGATTCCTCCCCCAAAATATTTTTACATGGAGGTTGGTTTTAAGTGATGGTATTTTTTTTGAAATGTGGGAGGAGGGAAGGATATTGTTGATTACACTGACCCAAGGAATTTAATGCTGATATCAATACTGACTGGACCAGGGTGATCCAACTTGATACTTTCTTATGATGTGATTGTATTTCATTTCTTAAAGTAAGTTTAAAATAAGTTTTTAATCTTGTTGTTATGGAATAAAACCCAATGAAGGACTTAGCTACTGGGAGATGCCTCCTTGCAGTTTTGAACAATTTGGTCTTATTGAGCTAGTGAGTCTTAAATGCCAGGAAGTGCTTCTGCTACTTTACTACATGTGCTTTGATACCTCTCCAGGACTAGTCATTTGGATGAATTTGCGTTTATAGAGAGAGTTTTCTGAGCATCCAATATATACCGCAATCTCTCTCATGAAGAGACTCATGAAGGGACTCAACACAAGGATAAGTTTCAAAGAACAGGAGAAAAAAACCTCCATTCTGGTAATTTTATTGCAGATTATAAAGTGAATAGAGTGAAATCTGTGTAGAAGATTGCCAGCTTAATAAATTCTTGCAACTCTGGTCTGTGAAGTTGGAAGTGAAAATTAAATTGTGGGTTTTGTATTTATCATATTTCAGTGCTGTTTATAAATTTTACTGCTGAATTTGCAAGTGGACTGGTGGGAAAAAAACGGAGAAAAATTCCTATTTCTGCAGCTTGGAAACTCAGCTTGATTTGTGAGTATCAAGCTGGTTTGTTCAACTTCATTTGTTATTTCTAAACAGTGGCAGAAGTTCTATAAGCAAATCAATCCTTTACTTAAACGTAAATTTAAAAGAATGCTTCTGATTTCAGTGGATTTGTGCACTGCTAGTCAATAGAGACCAGTGTATGAATCCTAGCATGATAAAAGCATTTTCAGCAGTCTATCAATAATACAAAAGAAACAATACAGTTTGCCTTGCTTTGTCTCTTGGTATCCTTGAGGCTCAGATATTTTGGCACATTCCTAAGTGAGATGCATCATTTTATAGTACATAAACAATCTACAATAGTTTGTGACAACTATTGAGTTTGCTGATATAATACCTCATGATAGAGATGTAAGCCTGACTACATACCAAGCTCAGGTTTGTTTTATGAGACATTCATTCAGCTGTCTTTACCCCCAAGAATCACTTTCTATAAAAATGTAAAGTATCTGAACATTTTTCTTTAATTCTGTCTAAAAAAAAAAAATCACCTCAGGTCAAAAAAATGGTAATACCAATTTTGGATGGTTCCATATTTAACACTTTTGCAAACAGGATTGATTGAAAATACAATGAATTCTGTCTAAACTTGGGCAGCCTTTGTAGATGTTTGTTGGCTATTACAAATTACCATAGTTTTAAGGGATAAAAATCCTTGGGACTGAGAAAGAAAGAAAATAAACTTACCCAAACACTATACTGTCAGAGGGATCTCTTTGGCCATAGAGATGTACACTGGTTTCTGAGCTTAACCTTTTGCTTTCTTTGTCTAGTAGCAGCTGTGCTGGAGTAGGCATAGTGACTCAAAAGACATTAAAAAATGTTGATTAAGTTGACAGTGCATGTAGAAAGTAATGCTTCCTTATGAAGCAACTTGAGGCCTTTTGGCAAAACACTATTATCTTTTTCTAGTATTTTCCTAATTTTATGGTAGATTTAAATATTTTTTGTATTGGTAGCTCAAAAATTCCTAGGATATACATTTCCTTTAAATCTGTAGGTGTCAGAATAAAGTATAGAACCTTTTGTGTTTCCTCACTGCTAAATTCTCCCACATAGTCTTAGAGATGCAAAATCATGCAGTAACAGTGTAGTTAATATGATCTGCTTGATTTGAAGGATGTTACACGAAATTAAGTGTTCCATTTATATTGTTTGTTTCCACTAGTGTTCTGTTCTGTAACCATAGGATCACAACCCATAATATTTCTAGGAGCAGTATGGGATTTTAGATTTCTAGTTGATATGAAAGTACTCATAATTTGGCTTGGGTGAAAAAAAGTGGCAGATCCTGACCTCTAAATTGTCTGCAATTGCCACATCCCCTGGAGGGAAAGAGTACTTTACTTCCTTGAGATTTACGGTGTTCAGAAATCCAAGACTTTTAGGTCCATAGGAGTTTTGTATTTCAATTAATCTTTGACAACTATTGCTTTCAATGAGAATAAATTGAGATGGAACAAAGAAGTAAGTTGTATTTTGCATGCTTCAGAAAATTAATTTCTGTTCAGAAAACAGTTCTGATGGGTTCTCATTGAGACTACAGAGAAAAACAGAATCTAAAGCAGTAAATCTGAAATAATTCTTTTACGTGATTCTGGGAAACTACTTGAAATTATTACAAATAAACATATTTGTAATCTGTGGAATACTCTAGACATCAGTAGAATTTCACCTATCTAGAAGTTACTTTTTGGAAAGCAATAGCTTGTCTTTTATTCATTATGTGTATCTTTTACTTTGTCTAGTTGTCTAGCCTTGATTTCTTTTGCTTGCTCTTATTTCCATATTACCAAAGGAGCCTGAACTTGTACATGAACTACTGTTTGATCCTTTCTGAACATCAGGCTGCTGTGTTATTCACAGTACATTACTTATAAACTCAGGGGAAAACTGTCATTTGGACTTTGATTTTTGCCTAAAACTGAGAGGTCTGATTTTACACATAGCTTGAACATGTGTTTACATTTGGAGTTAATTGGAAAGTTATTTCCTTGATTGGGATCAAAGCACATAGTACCTTCTTAGATCAAATCCTTATAAAGGTAGGGAGTCCGATGCTGCAAAATGCAAGAAAGATAAATTTTTTTTTATTTTGTTTCACTTGTTATGGTTCTGTTTGCTCTAAGTCTTTATTTCAGGGATACTTGGGTAATATGGTCTATTTACCATAGAATGTAGGAAAGTAGCAGGAAGGACCTTTTGGCTCACAAGCCTTCCTCATAGCAAATAGCCATGATGTATTAGACTTGCCAAGAGGCAGACCTGATGGCAGGGATTTTAAGTTGAGTTTACAGACCTTGGTAACACGAAGGACACAGGATAACATCTCTTCCATTCGCAGCTATTATGATAGCTTTTTCTGCTCTCCGTGGTATAAATAGAGTCTTAATACAATAATCCCATTCCATTTCTCCGCTACTGTGGTGCATCCTCTTGATCATGTTGTCAAAGATAAGAAGGAATGAGACTGGGGAGGTGGGGCTATTTTTTCCCCTTGTACTGTTTTTAAAAAATTATGCTATTCCCTTTGTTATAGTTTTGTAAAAGTGTGCCAGAGCCTCAGTTAGTCTAAGTGAGCCACCATTTGGCCTTGAGAGTTCACTGACAGCTTCCATTCAACTGAACAACAGAGGATGTAGCATAAAAGACACAGAGGACACCAGCCTTATATGCTGTCTAAGAAAAACACTGTTTTCAGTCAAACAATTTTCTGGAAATTTTTCAGCAAAATATTTTCTGGAAAACTGAGCTGCAGCACATTCGGGAGAGTGCAGATGACATTTCTGCATGGCTTTTACAATGGACTCAGTTCTTGGTAATTCTGTGACTTGCATTTTATTTCCAACATACAGAATCTTACTCTAAAAGTAAAAAGCAAAATACATGGTTAACATTGAAGGTGAGACTAGCTGCACCACCTATTAATGGTGTCTATATTTTCACTGTTTTCAGTTCCCTGTTGCTTTAAAATCTGCTGAACATTAATCATTTGAACTTCAACTTTCCAGGTGAGATGTGTGCCTGAGGCTAACTGTAATTATGAGGAAAATACCTGTTTTTTTCAGAAAACAAGAATGAACAAAAGCACGTTATTTTGTTCTCGTTAGAAGGAATTCTGGCAACTTTTCTCTGAGAAGTTCCAGCAGCTTGAGTGCTGGCAGCAAAATCTCCTTTTATGATGCACGTTCTTTTGAAAACCTTTATTAATTATAAGCATTTTAAAGAGGTTATTACTAGAACTCTGGAAATGGTGGAGATATTTGCCCATGTTGAACATGTCAAAGAGCAGAATTTGGCAGGACTTCCATTACAGTTTCACTTGTAATCTCCTTCATAGTTGCATTTGGTTGAACACTAGGTACAGTAAAGGAGGCTATCTCCTGTGCTTCCTTGGTGTACTCCAACACTATGGCAGAGACTGCTTGACATGGATGTTGACGTGAAAGTGCAAGACTGTTGATAAAGAGCCCATGGAGGAGGGGACGGAGGCGGAATCTGGGCAGAGGGTGAAATGGTGAAATGGGAAGTAGTGGGTGAGAAGGGATTAGGTGATGAGGAGTGGAAAAGGTGACACAACCTTGGACTGAACAACAAGAAGACTGGGATCCACTGTGGTATGGAAGAAGAGATACATAGGTGGTAAGGATCAGGGGTATATGGAAAGAGCTAGGCTTAGCTGAATCAAACCATTGAGCACAGAGATGTAGAAGAAGACAGTAAATCAGGGCCGCTTGTGATGAGTGCAGGTCAGGAAGAGAAAAAGAAGGAACAAGGCTTGTGCTAAATCAAGAGTTGCCAGACAAAATGGAAATAAAGAACAGCTGCATGTGGAAAGGCAATATGGAAACTGGGCAGGGATACTGCCAACAGTGAAAAATTGTGATGATAAAGAGGGTGGAAACTCAGAGGGCAAACTAGAGAGAAGAGAGCAGAAGAGACCAGGAGCAGGTGGGAAGCTGTGTGCTGCATGGAATGTGCTCTCCTTTGGAACTGGGACCAGACCTGGGGTGCACCTCTCCTCTCCCTTAGCATGCCTTTGTAAAATGTCCTGTTTCTGTCCGCACGGCTGCTGGCAGCACAGCAGTGGTTCGCCTGCTTCTGCCAGTTCTGTTCTTCCCTTAAGAGCAAGGCAGCGTGTTAAGTGATTCAAAAGATCTTAATGTGATGACTTACGCCACATGGAGATATGCTGTCACATTTTAAGCTTGTTTCCCCCCCCCCCCCCAGATCTGAACTGTATCAGAAGTGCTTCCTGAAGAGTGGAGAAAGACTGCTGTTATTAATTATGATACTGTCTTTAATCATAGGCACAGACTACTTTAAACTTTACCTTTCCTGATTTTTGAGCACATGACCTTGCAGTCTTGCTGATTTTATTTTACTGCAGGTCTGTGTATGTGTTTGTGCTATATGCAGGTGATTTGATACTACCCAGGCTCTGGTGGTGAAACACCCTTTAACAAATTTTATGTAATAATACTAGAATGCCTTACTAATCATTTTAGGAAGGAAAACATTGGAAAGTACCTAATTCGACAAGCAGAAGGGTGGGGAGCTGCTGATTTCAATGAGGTCCTAGCAGAAGCTGGCATGGTGGCAATATGCAATCACATACTGGTTATGCATGAAATCTAATCCACTTAAACCAGAATTTAAAATAAATAATAGCAGAGAAGAGAGGAAAGGAATAATGGTGGAAAAAGGCTTGTATAAACAACTTCCTTTATAACCAGTTTTTGTTATTACATTTTAGCTGAACAACAGATATAGTCCATTTTTTTCCTGAATACAGAAACCAGATGGTTTTTAAAGCAAAACATTAATAGCACTTATTTACTTCTACAGTGACAGTGCACATTTAAACAATGCATCTTTGTTTTCTTTTTCAAAGATTTATGGAAGTAGACAACTGTTAGTGACTCTCAGGAGCCATTGAGGGAGTCAGATTCAGAGCCCAAACTTGGTGAGGAACCAGAGATCTGTTCTGACAGTCCCCTGAAAACAGGGAATGAGCCCACAGGGGCATCACTGGTGAGGTAAGGAAAGGTAGGGGCGATTCCAGACATAAATAAATAAGTGGGTGTTGTTCTGGGCGTTCTTTCTGAAATTAAACATGCTTATTTAGTTTGTGACCCACCACAAGGTTATTTCATAGTCTATTTAAATGGTTTTGAAATCTCTTACATCTGCTTAATTATCTATTAGGCAGCATAGATGCCCATTATATGCATTGTACTCCTGCTAAGACATTCTTGATTTTTTAGTTCGAGTTTAGGGTGTTTTTTTTTTAATTTTGGAGAAAAAGGTTATTACACTCATTCTTGCCATCAAGAATATTTAATAATTTGATTTAATCCCTTATGTCTAGACTAGAAATCCTGTCATCTGACAGTCTATCTCAAATTCTTGCCTATGCTTTGAGGACCCAACACTGGCAACAGCTGTGAAGGAATGAGAGGACTGGGAGTGAGGTAGGAGGAAGCATAAATAAGCTTTTCAAGTTGGGAGATTGCAAGCAAAGTTTACCCAGGCACATGGGACTATTCATTCAACAATCAAGATGTTGCCAAAAAGTACCCATCTTTTTTTTTATGTCTGCCTATAAGGATAGACATCTTTTCTCTCCTCTTTCTCCCTTCCATCCCCCTGCTGTTTTGGGTATGGAAAGAATGGGTGTTGTGCTTCCTGTAATGTAAGTTAGTCTGCTGAGCACTAGGTACAAGTAGTTTTTCAGGCCAGATAGATATGGATAGCTTCAGTGACGTGGGTGCTGTTCAATTTCCAGAGATACTGCTGTAGTTCTATCATCAGCTTAAGAGAAATGCAGGGGGAGAAGTAGGTAAAGTGGCAGGACTAAATTCATCTCCATGGCAATACACTGATATTTTCTCCTTGTGCGTGTGCAATTTTGTCAATTTGTATTTGAATAGCCTGCTAAGTCTACTTCTTCATATTTAAGAAGAAAAAGAATCACAATATGAATTAATCTGGGAAGAGTTTTGCTGAGTGATTGAACAATTGTGCTGTTTTCTTTGTTATCCCGCTTGAAAATCTTGCTCTTAGGCTGCAGAACCTGCGCTGGAGTAAATAATGTTACTGAAAATTTACTATTTAAAATAAGCATGGTGGGTGGCAAGAGCTAAATGTTAAAACCTGACTGGGAAACTTTAAACATTTGTTGTGCAAATGGATTTGGCTTCATTTGGGCAAGCATAAGTTTGGCTCTACCAAGTAATTTTCAGAATGAGATGTCTTTAGGGAATAGTAAATTCCACTTTTCTTTCAGCATTACTTTTCTAGGAAAGATGCTTTTATTCTATAGCAGGAGCTCTGCTGAGCACCTCCCATGAAGCTAAGAACTGACTTCAGTAAAAAGCATAATGACTGCATGTCAGATAAGACAGTGATGAACTGTATTTCTTCAAAGAGTGAGAAGGAAACTTGCTTTCCTTCCGTTGACATCAGAAGCAAATCCATAGCCCACAGGACATTTAAAAGTAGATTTTCTATTTTCAAAGAAGGATAGCACTGTTAATACAATAATTGCCTCTGGCTAGTTTCCTTTGAATTCCTTTCTAATTTTTTGGTTAAACAAGTTAATTATTTCATCATGTAAAGTCGTAGCAATCTGCTCCATAACATGTGAAGCCTTTACTGTTACATACTAATGTATAAATGTGAACAACTTTTTTCCTTTCTTGTCTGATAAATATAGTCCACTCTGTTGGCTAAAGTTCTGTATCGGGTAAGTGGCTTGTTTAGCAATCTCAAAGGTCTAATTGTTTTATGCAAGGTTATGGTTTTACATATTCTTTAACAAAACAAAACAAAAAAGTTGCATTTTGGATGCCTATTTACATTAGTACAAAGTACATACAAAATGCTAATAAGAACTAGTGTCCCTAAGCCAACTTCGCATCATCAAAATACTACAATTATAAATCATAACAATTTATTACAAAAGAGAGCTTATTCAGGTTAACTTTGATATTCAGCATTGGTCCTAATGTGCATTACCTGAAAATCATAAAGAAAAAAGCTTAGCCTTCAGACAATTTTCTGTGGAAAAACATTGAAAGCAAAGTGATGAATGAAGTATTTAAAATATTTTAAACTCAAATTTTCTGTTTTAAAAAAAATACGAAAAGAAGTTGATTGTATTTGATACATTATTCAAATACATTCACTTTTCATGCAGAAGAATATCTGAAGTCTTGTGTTAACAATGAATTTTACAGTTTTTAAATTGTTGAGAGCCATGGTGAAATGAGTGATAAAGCCTACTGCTAGAACTGTAACCCTACAAATATTTGGCTTTCTTTTTCCTTTAATGACATGCAGGGAGGAGTTAATTCACTCTTTTCCACGTTAGTACCAGTAAACTTTTAGGATTTCCTGTTCTGATACTGTGAACTGCTTGGACTTAGGCCTGGGTAATATTTATCTGGTTTAGAGAGTGTTTTGGTGGTTATTAAATGTTACCGCTTGGGTCCCATTGCATGTATTTAATTGGAAGAGATTTCCTTTGTCTCAGGAGCCTGCTAGTGGAAAGTTTAGTCACTCTGAGAGTAATGAGGAATTGTATCATCAGATTACATTGCTAATGTTTATGGTCCCTATTTTTCGTTCATGAGAATGCCTGCTAAATCACAACTGAGTGGTACCAAATAATTCCCAGTTTTATTTTGGTTTGATAGCATGGCATACAGTACGCTTGAAGTCAAAAGATTCTGAGAAGGTTTTCAATGGTTTAGTATCAGAACAAAATTTCAGTGTTTTACCTGGAAAAGAAGAGGGCTGTATTCTGGCCCTCTTCGAGGAACTATGCAATTACGCATTGTGCTTTGCTGTATTTGAATTAAACAGACACCATTCTGTGTATAACAGCCCAGGTGCCATTCTTATATCTGTGTTGCTTGCATAACACTGCATTCTGCTTGCTGTTCATTTTTAAGGTATTTTTCATTTGGTTATGAAGATTGATATAGATGTGTAGAAGACTGGTGTGCAATACTGCTGGTTTCATTATATTAGCCCTCTTCAGAGGTAGGAGTTTCAACCCAGATCACTGATACCCTGGAAAAAATGCCCAACTGGAGGCAGCCCACAAGTGAGCTTTTGGGGAAAACTGATCTTCTTGGTGGTATGTGAGCTCAGAGGCAACTGCCAGAGAACATCCAGTCTCAGAGTGCTCATTAGGGTTAGACATAAAAGATTCCCTGAGATGCTCAGCCCTGAAAGGCTTGGGGCATGCCTGTCACAGCACAAATACAGAACTTTAGGTGGCTGGGAAGGTTTATTAAGAGAAATCTAACTGTCTGTGGGGTTGCTCATGGATTCTGAGGATTCAGTTTGGATCCTAAAATCCTTCTAACAAAGCCTTTTTGTAGGTCTGGCCATAAATATTTGCACAAGGTTGTAGGTATTTGGCCATGGACATGATGAAAAGCTGCTGGGTCTGCCAGCCCTTTGACCAAAATGCACAAAGCAGAAATCCCACAGAACTGCTTCCTCTCAGACACGAAGGTTTGTTCTCTTGGTTGGTTGAGTGAGGTTGGGAGAGCTGAAATATGCTGCTTGTGTCAGGGTTAGAAGTTAGAAGGCAAGGACTTGTGACTCTCATGCTGTCTGAGCAATGGTCTCCTGGGGCTGTATCCGATGTAGTGACATTATCCACAGCCCCTTGCTGTGAGCTATCCTTCATGTAATGGTTTAGCCTGTGCTGTTCATCTCTCCTGTTCTGTTTTCCTGAATGTACAAATTCATGCCAAATGTTGGGCAACGTACCCACAGAAATTCATGCAAGTAAGATGGATAAAGAGTATGCCATCTCTTGGTGCACAGTCTTGATTCAGGTACAGTCATGTGATCAACAGTGCAGATTTATTAATTCACTCAATCTAATTTAGCCTGCTGGATATTTTTACAGTTGCTTGAGGGATTTAGTCTTCATTGTTTCGTAATATCTGAACAGCAAGTTTTACAACTAATTGTTCTGTGGTTATTCATATAACCAGTGTGTATGGAGAATTAAAACACTCTCAAATCCATATCCAATTCCTTCCTTTGATATGTACATGAATGTCTTTCTTAAGTCAATAGGAGTGAGCCATGCCTAATACAGTTGTGGAAGTCATTGTTGAAGAATGGGGGCCAAAAGTCTAAGTGGCTTTAAAAGGATTAGACAAATTTGTAAAGGATAAGTCTTTTGGCGACTGTTACTACACGGGATAGTCCAAGTGGTGCTTCCAGCTCAGTGAGGCTCAGAAGTGCCGATATGTAGGAGCTGGGGAGATGGGTTGTGTGATGCTTCTCTTGGTTCAAATCTCCTTCCTGAAGCATCTGTCCCTGGCTATGGACATGTGCTGGGTATGAGCTCCTTGGCTTTTTGGCCAGGCTCAGCATGGCTCCTTTAATATTTTGATCCTATCATCTGTGTTGTTTTGTCTCTCGGGATTTGAATTTTTTACTCCCCTGTTACATTAGTTCATCTTATTGTCAGATAGCCATCTTGGGGGGAGGAGGGGGAATTGATTCTGGCAGTCCTATTGACTAGGAAGAACATTAATTTCCAGATGGTTCTGCACACTGTTTATTGATTTCCATCTTACTTCTCATTACACTAATTTTGTAAGACTTATTTGCATTTATTTTATAGACAAATGTTTAAGAGGAAGAATTGATTATTTTTTTTTGTATGTATCCTTTTGATTTTTTATACAGTCGTGATTATTTCCTTCTTCAGTCAATAATGAACATAACATTAAATTAGAAATTTATTTAAAGATTTTATAATCCCTCTGATTAGTTTAGCACAATCTTGCCAGTGCAGATTATGCCTGTGCTGGATCGAATGGTGTAAGTGATAAATTTGATAGCGAAATTATTTTTGTCGTGGTCCTAAAGGTAGCATAGTCATCTAAGTGCCTGATGCCAAAATGGTTTCTCTGCATGAGAGACATCAGTATAACTATTTGCAGAGGGATGAAAGCCAATGATGAGTGAAGCAACCTCCTGTTCCACAAATATCAATAGAATTACCCAATGTCTCATAGGACTGAACTGAATTATGTTGGTCAGTCTAACTTGAAAGATTCCTGTCTTATGGGTTTAAACTTGTTTTCAGTTTGCCAAGGGGAATACATCACAGAAGTACATGTGAGTCAGCATCTCAGCTGGGTAAGGCCAGAGTGTTAAGGGCCCAACAGTGTACTTCCTGCAAAACATTTTCATTTTAAAATGTGTAAAAAGGACAGAATACTTATTCATATATTTTTAAAAAGGAAAAGAAATGGTGAGGTGTTTCTTGGTTTGTTGTTTTGTTTTGTTTTGTTTTGTTTTGTTTTGTTTTCAAAAAAATTGTACATGACAGGGCCATTAGTTTAGGAAATGGTACTAATACTCATTCAAAAATGCTTCTGTGGGGATATAGTGCAGACAGAGCATACAGGAAACCTGTAGGCTGAAGAGGATTGCTCCGTATATGTCTTCACAGTTTGTTTTATATATGGAAGTGACGCAGTGTAAGCAGCTTTTTCATGCCGCATGCAAAAAGGAAAATGGAACAAAACAGTACAAAATGCTGTTGCTGATCTGATGAGTTTCCAGCTGCAGAATAATTCTGCTAAGCTTAGAAGGTCCTCTGGCAAGTCTCAGCTCTCATGCTGTCATCAGTAGGAGGGCTGCTGAAAATTAAATGGATTAGGCAAAGCTAGCTGGTCCTCACCAGCGGGGCATGCGATGCCTTCTCCTGCTCTATTGTTCAGGGTGAGGAGGCTTAGCTGGGGGTGGGGGAAGAGACGTGCAGCAGCAGACTGCGATAAAAATTGAGGAGATTGCTGGTGGTCTCTAGAACTTTCTTTGAACTGTGCTTAACCCTGGGGTCAGTGGGTCAATTATCAGGCCCTGGTGCTGAACGGCAGATCAGCGGAGTCTTGGGGGAGTAATGGGGGAAGGTAAGGGTGTCACATCTGGGAATTTTTCTCCGAGGCTTGTTTACAGGGCACGAGGCAGTGCTAAGTGAAGAGCTGGTTTACCAGAAGCCACCTCATCAAGCAGCGCAGCGGGACCTTTTCTCAAGCAGTGTAACTTAGCTCACTTGGAGATGGATGTACAGCTGGATGGCTTCCAGGTCCAGTCGGGTTGGAGCTCGCTGTGCTGCCTTATGCTGTGTATGCATGTCAATAGGGACCTACAAAGTAACTGGGAAACTGGAGAAAGGTTTTCGGTCTGTGCCAAGAAAGTGATGAAGAATCGGTTTACTAAGCTTTAGGATGCGTGTATGCTGGGGGCTCAGGATCCCCCAACTGCCCTTCTGACACGCAGCTCTTTGGGAACCTGATCGGCTGAAGGGCATTTGCAAAGTTACAGACCTCCGTGGGTGTCCCCTTCCCAGGGCTCAGATGTCAGGGGTCCCGGCGCAGTGTATTGGAGTCATCGGAGCACGCTGACTACTAACTTACACGGCCTTTTCACTGGCTGCTTCCAGTGAAGGAAACCTCCTGGTAGCCTCCCCCAGAGAGGGATTAGGAACACAGTGTCCTTAGTTCACCTTCGTTTTTCCTAACGCAGGAAGGCACAGCGTCGGTGAGGAGTGATGGAGCGCTGCGGTGCCCTGTGGCGGTGTCATACCACTTGAGAGCAGCTGGAGCGCAACCATGGGGCTCGGGTTCCTGCCCAGGTCACCCACCCTGCTGGAGCTGTCTGGAGGTCAGCATCCCCATCGGCACATAAGGGCCTATCTGCTGATAAAAGGCTACCGCAGACAAGATATGGATTTACGGTGTATCCCTTATTACAAGCAGATACCCTAATAGCTACTGATGGGCTTACCCCCATCTACCTCTCTGATGCCTTTTAAAACTGCTCAAGCTCTCGGTCTCCACGACATCCTGTGGCAGTAAGTAGCACAAATAAAATGCACTGCATAACAAAACCAGAACAACAACAAAAAAATCTTGGGTTTGCGTTTTTTTAGCTTTTCTGAAAAGTTTTAAGTTGCATCCTGATAAGTTCACTAGGTGCCCCCTATCTCTTATGACTTTATAGATTCATGACGTGTCCCTCAGCAACCACTTCTTTGCCAGGAATTTTATAGCAAAAATTTATAGCAAATCATTAGATACAATTTACTTATTACTAAATACGCATCAATTTCTGGATTAGCAATTCAAATAGATAATTTTTAGTTTTTAAGAAAGCCTCTTGCATTATAATTGTTTCTGCAAGGAGCTCTCTACGTAGGTTAAGTCATTTTTTGAGGACTTAAGAACACCTTTTAAAGAACCAGTTTGAGCTATTCCAGAGTTCTTTCTGTAGCTTATAAATATTTTCAGCTTTTGCTTCCACTGGAATTTTAACAAAAAGAATAAGACATGCCAAGCTCTCCCATTACAAACTTAGTACTAACAACGCTGTACATCCATCGTTGTTGTCAATCCTAAATAATTCATAGTAAATGATGAAAGGAAAACACCTTTTTTTGGTGCATTTCACTTTGCAATACTTTGAAGATACTGTTTGCCTGATGAGAAGTGATACTGTATTCATGAGTATAATTCTAGGTCATGGAAAAGTGAGAATATCTACCCTGTGATTTTATTTCCTTTCAAAAGTGGAGAGGAATCAAAACCCAAGGAGATGCAGAGGCAGGTCAGTAGTCCGAGCCAGGTATTCTAGCTCATGCTGGTTCTTAACTGCATACTTGTACAACTCTTTGTGCTGAAGTAAAGCAAAGCAGGGTGGCAGGCAGAGAAACTGGGAGTTTTAAGTAATGGCATCTTACGTTCAAACTTACAGGCACATGTGCCACAGGAGAGCTGTCTGAAAAACAAGTGTAATTTACATTTAGCAAAAAAATGGTATGTGGAAACAGCCACACTTTTTTCCTTGCTTTTTGCCTATAATGGGAGGAGAAAAGACATTGCCTTTTTTCCCATACACTGGGCGGGGGGGGGGGGGGGGGGGGGGGGGGGAGTGAAAAATATTCCAGTATTTTCCCTGTAATCTTAAAAAAAAAAAAAATTGCATGCGAACTTGGAAAACTAATGTTTGCTGTCTTTTTTTAAAAAGTGCCCAATTAAAACCATTTTGGCATGCTCAAGGAGTAAAATTCCACAACTATATGTAGATAGACACAAGAAGAACCTGAGGTCAATACACCAAGCAGCAGAACTTCTGTAAAAAGGGCTTTATTATTGCCTAAATAAGTTCAGGCCACTTAGTGAATCTATACTTCTAAGTACAAAAAATAATTTTTTTTTACAGTGCAAGGGGAAACATGTTTTCTCAAATGAAGAAAACAAGAAATGCCATCATTTTGCATTAAAACTTTTTGCATTTTCCCCGGGATCCAAAGAGTATTTCTTCCTGTCATTCCCTTTGACAATTTTTCCTTGGGCTGATGTTTCATAATTACATCACTAGGGGAGAAAAACAGCCTCATAAGCCTTTTTTTTTTTTTTTTTTCCAGCAGGAACATCCTTTAAGGGATCATCTGTTGAAAACAGATTATATTTTTTAGAAGAAGTGGCATTAAGTTTTTAAGAAGTAAAGTAAACACAAGAAACCATAGATTGTTATCTTCCTAATAAATGCATTTTTAACACTTACTGTTGTGCTGTTCTGGAGAAGAAAAAAATTAAATTTTCTGTAATTAGTAAGGCAGGCAGTGAATTGGGAGATCAAAAAAGCTGCCCTCTGTTTGCCCTGTTCTGGTTTCAGTTTGGTTAAATATGCTGCCATTCCAGCTGTGCATGAAAATGACCCCCTTCAGTAGCTTGGGACCTCTCCCATGCTGTTCCCTGAGCTGTTCCAGAAGATTTAAGAACAGACCCAGAGTGGCTGTGTTGTACACTCATTGGGTCTTGCGTGTTAGCGGGGGGTTTTGGACCTTTTAACTTCATAGTGACTGTCTTCTTATGCAGTGTAAAGGCCATCTGACAAATGATGCAGTAAACAAGTGCTCTTTGGTATTTTCTGCCTTACTCTTTTCTTTTTATTCCCATGTAACAATGTGACTACTGATGCTGATGTTCAAATGTAGGGTCACTTTTGGATTTTCTTTTTTTGAGTATCTCTGGGGGGAATTGAATTGGAAGTCTGAGAAAGACCTGAATATGCGTATCTGAACTGAAAAGTAGTGGGTGAATTAACATTAAGGACATTAGCAAACGAGTGATAGGAAACATGCATGAGGCTTCATGCCTGGATCTCACCGCTACTTCCAAGAAATGAGCTCAAGCTGTGAATTTGATATGGATCCATATTTCAAGCCCTTAATAGTCCAGAGGTCTTCAGCTCTAGGGATTTGATTTAGGCTATTTCAAAGACAGAAGTCAACTGAAAAACTTTAGATCTGGGCTAAAGTTTAAAACTAAACAGTCCCAGAATTGAATGGCATTTGAATTTGGAGTTATGGTTGGAGCCAATGTTCACCTATAAATACAAATTCACTCATAATACGACACAAAAAAGTAAGATATAGATGAGAAAGAAGTTGCAGTTAAATGAGAAACAGATTTGTTGCTAGCTCAAATGAAATTAAAAGAATATGGGTGCAAGCCAGCAAATGTATTCTATTGTGAGAAAAGATGTTTAATTTCCCATTTTGTGATAACATTGAGAAACTAAGGAGAGCCACAGTATGAATGTTCCTTCATGCAGCACTTATTGCTGAGAGCTGGCAACATATGAAACCTTCCTACTCTAGGCTGCTTGCCTAAAACATCCCACCCCTGCCTGCCCTCTGACTTGATACTGCAATAGCCCTTTTGAAGACTGTCAGATATGCCTTAAAAAAAAGAAAGTCTGCAAGAAAATTACTAGGATTTTTGTACTTACATGTATTTAAGATGCTAGCCACAACGTATGGATATTTTGCAATAAAAGGCATGTATGCGTTTTAGCAGTGGGTACCTTGTAGTATCAGCTTTTGAGGGCCAGACATAGAAATCTTTGTCTAAATATAAACTTTGTTGGACTTGTAAAACAGTAATTTTTAAGGAATAAAGATTTACCTAGCCTACATGAAGAAGATAAAACATTTTTAAGCCATAACTGAAAACTTAGGGTGATCTTTTCCCCATGTTCGTCTTCCTGTTCTTCCTCCCTCTCTCTCCCTCCCTCTCTCCCTCCCTCCCATCGTTTATTCCTTTTTTTTTTTTTTTTACCAGTGATTATTAACTACTGGATTCAGTGCTTAAACTGTGCAGGGTTAAAAGTATAGCTTTCCTCGTATTTCTGAACTTTCTTCCATAAAAAGCTTAGGAAGATGATCTCTAATTTCACTTCCTCAGCATGAAAAGTAAAACATCTGGTTGTCTTAGTTTCCCACCCCAGCAGCTGACTTTCAAGAGAGCAAGTAAGCAATGACATGCTTAAGATTAAAAAACAAAAATCTGCTATGTACATGTTGGCATGGGAGAACAGCAGTGTGATGGAGAAAAGCATACAAGTTTCTATAGCACTCATAATTACAGAGCATAGATAACAGCCTTCAGTTAACACTTTAATATATCCTGGCCCCTGCTCTATTTTTTCTGGCCATTGTCAATGGAAAGTTGATGGTAACAGCTGGTTGGGGATTCCCCTGAAATGAATATAACCAGCTGCTGCATGCTGGTTCTTGCTTCCCCCTTCCTCACATACACATACTTTGAACATGTGTCTGGGACAAGAAAAGGTTCTGCAGTTGGGACAGTTATGACAAGCAGAGAAATCAGGAGGGGCTTTCGGCAGGACTTAGGTTAGAGCACTCTGGAAATAACTCTTTCAGTGCCAGCTTGCTTCACAGTGGCCTTATGAATGGGGAAGCTGGGGAAGGAGGTTCTGTGTGCTCCCATTTCTTATCATCAAGTAATGTCTGGGCCCAGTAGAGGATATGACTCTTAATTTACCCCCTTCATCTGTTCCACTTTCTTGCACAGTGAAATTGAGCATTTTTCCTTTTTAGGTTGTCCTGGTTTCACCACAACATAGATTCATTTTCCAGGTCCCCTTCAATGGCCAATATTATGATGACAGCTGTAAGGTGATATTCTGTTTATTTCAACTTATTTGTTCCTAATAGTGTTCAGCCAGGACAAGCAATTCTTCACCAGTGTACAATATCTTTTAGACAGAAATCAAGGGTACTGGTGGAGGAGAGGTACAACTGTCTTCCGTTTTTTGTGTAATGGCTGTAATTTCAAAAACATTGAATTGGGATCCTCTCAGAAATCTTTTGTGACCTATTTCTCATTGACAAATGTCTTGAAATATACTTAAGGTGAGATTGTACTATATCTGTCTCTCTATAGAAAGCCTGGCTGCTTCAGAACCTTACATTGTGCTTCTGCATGGAATTCAATCTCCTGGAGAGAGCTGGAGAATTCATAGGATCAAAGGCTAATTACTCAGGCTGGAAGGGACCTGTGGGCCAACCTCCTGCCCAAAGCAGGGCCAGCTCTGAGGTCAGACCAGTTTGCTCAGGGATTTTTCCAGACAGGTCTTGAAAACCTCTGTGGCTGGAGATGGCATGGATGTTCAGGCAGGCTGTCCCAATGCTTGACTGCCTTCACAGGGAAGATGTTTCTCCCTACTTCACGCTGAACATCTCCTGTTTGAATTTGCGTCTGATGTCTCTCGTGCTGGCAACACCGTAAAGAAGCTGGCTCATTCTTCTGGATAACATCCTTGTAGGTGTTGAGGAGATGCTTTTAAGTTTCCTGGAAGCTGTCCCTTCACCAGGTTGAACAATCCCAGCTCCCTCAGCTTCAGCAAGTGCTCTAATCATCTTGATGGCCATCCACCAGATTTGTTCCAGCTGATCAGCGTCTTGTGCTGGGGGAACCAAAACTACATACAGTGTTCTAGCTAAAAGACATCCAGCCTCTCTCTCCTTGTCCACAGAGGCAGTCATTTTACTGCAGAAGTCAATCAGGCCAGTCAGGCATGATTTGCTAGTGGTAAGTCCATGCTGGCTTCTCCGAATATCCACCTTCTGTTCCCAGAATTGGGCTCAGAGAAGACTTGCACTGTCACTTCCCCATGAACCAAAAGCTAACCATCTTATAGCTTCCTAGATAGTCCTTCTGGTCTCTTTTGAAGGTGGGTGCAAGATTTGCCGTTCTCCACTCATGAGGGATCTCTCTCAATTTCCATGAGCTTTCAAATATGATAGAGAGTGGCCTTACAAGGGCATTCACTTACATGAATGTGCCTGCTATTATCCACCCTTCCTCTAGTTTCCTCCATCATTACTAATGTGATAGTACAAGAATTAATAAAGGGGGAGGGGTTGGTGTTCCTGTTCCACAATACAGTCAGAACAGCATGCATTTATCCCTCATGAAACTCTTTATTTCAAGATTGCTGAGAGACACTAGGAATAAATTTGTCTACCCTGCTCTGGCTTAATTCCTTATCTTGCTTATATGTATGATAATTCAGTCACTCTGGCATTCTACAGGGTCGATGAAATGCCAAGCAAATAATTTATTCATTGTTTTGCTCTTCCTCCTTTCCTACATGAATGGCTTCTTAATTATAAAAATGTAACTTGGAGGTTTGTCTGTTTTTGCATGAATTTCTTTAGGTTCTTACTACTATGTCTGATAGCGTTAGCAGTGACAATAAGATTATCACTAAGGAGCTGGTAGCTTTATCATTATGCATCTTCCTCAATTTGCTAGTACAAACCAGATACCACCTTTGTTCTGCATAACTAACCCAGAAGGTAGCCAAAACCTATTTTAATATCAGAGCTTTTCTGTTTATTTGTGTGTTTCCGTGATTTTGATTAAAAACACAAGTTACCATCTGTCTGAAAGAAAAACAGCAATTAGCTATTCTAACTACTAGCTGAATTAGAAAGTTTTGTTTTTCTTATCATTTCACCATTTTCAACCTTCAGTGTGAGTATTGTGACATAAATATTGTCTCTCTTCAGTCAAATAGAAATGCTTGATTTACGCAGTCATGCCATGGGTTCAACGCAATGCTGATACTGTAAAAAATTCACAAAATAATTTTTATTTAATGAAAAAAGTCTGGGCATATGAACAATTTTGGGGGACTTGAGGTGGGAATTTACAGCATGTTTGATAAACTATGGTAAGTGCTTGCTAGGTATATTCTTACCTCAGAATAGCATATACCTTATATGAAGTACTTTGCACTAAAAGTTGGATTACTGTAAGGTAGGAAGATATATTCAGACCTTAGCTGGAATGCTGAAAAAAAGATTAACCATCTTCTTTGTCCATAACCCCAGTTGTGCCATGCAAGGAATGTCCAGGCATAACAGAGGAACTTCTGCTACACCACCTCTCATCTGTGCATCATTACATGAAAAGCAGCTACAGGCTTTCTCAATGACTTCTAGCTTGATCAGCACGAGGAATAACAGCTTAGATCCTATGAGAAAGCAGTGAGACCGCACACTGACAGTTCTTACAGTTTGTGCTGCCATGAAAATAAAATGGATGCATGTTTCTGAAGACAGAAAATTCCTAAGGTAAATAAAGTAGCTGTTGACTGAACACAAAGGACATACTAGTTACAGCTGAGCACATGAGATGAAGTGTGACTCATCTCACATCTCAGACCAAAATGTAAGCTTGCCCAGAGTGGCAAATGTTTGATTCAGATTCTAATTTTCTTTTTTTTTTTTTTTTTTTTTTTGTCATTACTGTGTACCTCTAGCTTTGTGATTCTGAATAAAAACTCAGAGTAAGCACCAAAACAAAGAAAAGCTGCTCTCTGAATTTTTTGCAAAACCGGAAATTAAAAACTCAAGCTTTATTATATTCTTGCAGGTTAAAAACCTTTGAACACATGAATGTTTTGGCTAAGTTTGCCTAGGCAACAAAACTTTACTGACCTAAGCCAGTCTTTCACTCCTATTGTGATTTGCTCATCTCTAATGATAATGTGAGTAGGCAGACTAGCATAAACCAGGTTTAAATCCTCTTAAGCTGTAAAAGGAAAGGAACCCAAGGATGTCTGGGCTGGTTTCTTTGTCAGAGACAGAAGGTACACACCCATCTGGACTGCATCAAAATATCTGGGTGGAGAGGGCAAATGTGTTTGCTAAGTCTTTCATGAAAGATTAAATGTCTGCCTGATTTTTCAAATATAGTCATAAGAAGGTGCCTTAATTTTATATTTGCAATTAGTTTTAAAACTTAAGTTACTCATTTTTAGGCATGGCTATAAAACACAGATTTCATTTTGCAACAACAAAAAAGAGGTTTCAATATTTTATTTTCATTTTTAAGCAGAATAAAATGTAAACTCCTTGAATATCCTGTTGCAGAAAAGCAAGTCTCTGCAACAGCCACAAACACATGCAGCCTTCATGCCTGTTTTACAGATGGAAAAAATGCAGGTAGAAAGAAATTGAGCAATTTGATTTCCATAAATGAGTGGGGTTTGCCCATCTTTCTCCTGCCTTCAGAATTACACTTTCTTGCATTTCTGCTCGATGCTGGTCTCTCCTGTGATGTGATAGGGGCTTCCACCTGGTGTGGTTTTTGTCGGAGCAATTTGGGTTAGCGGGTGGTTGTGCAGGAGAAGGGCAGAGCAAGCCCTGATGGTGCACAGTGTGCGAGATGGGAGCGACGTCCCGAGAGGGTTCCTCAGCTGCTCACTTCCCCTCTGCGGCAAGGACTTTTCAAGGGCACAGCCTGGCTGTCCCAACAGATGAAGCACCTAACGATGTTTGACTTTCTACCGATGGTGAGCATCATCACCAAAGTGAGCCAAGGCAAAATAAACAACCCACCCAAGAGTAGCCTGCTGGGACCTGGTGGGCTTTTTTTCCAACCTGGAGATGCCTGTTTCTGTGCCCTGTGCACTGGAGGACGCTCTCCCTGATTTTCTCAAATAAATTTAATGCTGACATTAAAATGTCTACAGGTCTGCCTGCTGCTGCATGAGTGTAAGTACTGACTATCAAACAAAACAAGTTTTTCCAGCTGTGGGGAGGCATTGTCAGCTCCTTCAGGAGGACCTGGAAACAAGAGAGTAAGAGCCCAGGCTGGCTGTGCTTCCTGCATGACCTTGGGTTGAGACGCTTAATCTCGAAGAGTTTCCGTTCCCCATCGCCCCCACCAGGAAAATGGGGATAATAATAGCTGCCCGTATCGTTGGGGTAGTGTGAGGATTAATAAGCTAATGCCTGCGAGGCTTTCTGGCACCCTGCTGACAAGGGGCTGCCTGAGTGCCGTGACAGAGCACAGGAGTGCAGGAGCTCGTGGAGCCGGAGTCGTTCACTCTCTGGTGATGATTAGGGGGAAAAAACCAACAACGAGAGCAGGGGAGGGAAGACAACAGCCATAAAAGCTGGAGCGACTGCAGACGGTGGGCTGCAGTGCCCAGCAAGGCTAAGAAATACCTTGTTTGCCCGTGGTGTTAATCTCACCGATTGCACGTGTGTGAGTGCTGTACAAGTCTGTGTAATAAACTTCATCCCATACCCATGAGGAGACCTGGGCGTCTTCTGCTTGCCGGCATGCATCCCACCCAAGACTGGAGCAATTCAAGGCAGTTGACCCATGGTAGTGGAAAAGAGGGGGGAAGAGAGATGGAGTAGCAGAAGACAAGGAAACCAGAACCACTGGGTAAAGAAGTTTGTAGCAGCAAGAAAGTTTGTAGCCTCCTCCCGCCCCCGCCCCCAGACTTGTACTCACGTGTGCCCAGCTAGGCATAAAGGATAGCATAGGTGGGGTTTGTGGATGCTGAGAAGGTGTCAGCGTAAGCTTAGGTGGGGCCAGATCTGATTTAGAGACTGTGGTTCCTAGACAGATGCTCATGTACCCTTTGTGGACCCATTGTGCTTCTCTTTGTTTCTTTTGATGATTAAATTGTTTTGGTTTGAGGTTTTTTTTCCTTCTTCTTTCCTCCCCAGTAACTGATCCTAAAGGGAAAACAATCTTTTCACCAAGGACTTAAACTATTAGCTATCGGTGACACAGAATAACAGTTTATATTTTATAAGAAATTATTTATATTAAAAGTCTCATATGTCAGAGCATTTGGTGGGAATTTCTGCTTTTGTAGATGATTTGCATAGCTCGATTCACACAGTTACTGAAATGTTATTGCATCTGTGTGAGTATGGTCAGGGCCTGATGTGAAATTTCTTGTGATCTAAATCAGGACCACTCAAATGTCGGTCTAATGAGGATCCAGATGCCAGTGATTTATTTTTTTTCCTTACACCTCACCGTAGCCTAAGGATGAGACACTTCCCTCATTTCTGCAATTGCTGCCACTTGGAGGACCAGCTGCAATGTGCGATCGCAGTGCCCAGCTGGAAAGGCAGAGCACCAGGCTGGCCTGGCAGAGCTGGTACGCTGCTTGCAGATGAGCAGAATGCATGTACAGGTGACACAAAGAGAAGACTATTGCAGTGATGTGCCTTACTTCATGCCCAATGAACCTCTTATTTATGGCTGTGATCACTGGATGAAGCATCATTTGAATGTGGAAGGAGAGACCTGTTATCATACAGGAGAGCTGGTGATGTGTTACATCAGGGAGACTTTTGCAGGTGCTACCACTTCTTCTGGATGGAAATAACACCTCTGTCCTTCACTACACTGAAGTTCAGATTACAGCAGAAATGATGGTGGAATAATAATAGTACGTAGCAGATGGATCTAGAGCCAGACATGAGGGTTTTGCAGATCCTTATGTTATTAGGCTCTCATTAATAGCTCTTTAAAGTGTTATTTTTCTGGTCCTTTAAAATGTTTTCTGTAAGCTGCTAAGTAGGATGGTGTTCTACTGCTTTTACTGGGCTTAGTAAAATACAGCCTGATTCAGCTGGGACTTCAAGTTTTTTTACTGCAGTGCAATAAAAAAAAAAAAAAAAAGATAAGTTTAAGCACTTAGCTTTAATGACAAATCACAATTAGTACACCTAATCTCTTTCTGGCACCTATAAAGCCTTTGGTCAGAGGCTGACAAACTTCATGGGAGCACTCAATGAATTCCCTATTTACATGCTTTTGAACAGCAATATGGTTATAGGTATGTCTTAAGGCAAGGCAGGAGTGGTCTATGTCCATTCTGTTGCTACAAAAACCCCTTGTGACTGTATATGGTATGAGTATCTATAGTTCAGCTATAAATCCTGCTTAGCAAACAAGCTCGTTTTATTTTGGAGAGAAGGCAGAGTGAGCCTGTGCCTATCTGATTTCATGCAGACCTACTGAATCTCAGGTAAGTGCCTCATTTTTCATGCCCGAGACGTTATATCAAAAGTGAGAACTTTCAAAATGGCAGGTATTTGTGCACATAATTGACCAACAGGGTACATGTCTTCATGCATGTACCGACACCAAGTACACTTGTCCATTTTTACAACTTTCTTTACAGCCCTGCGATTCAGGCTTTGGGAGATAATGGTAAATGGTTCTATCACTAAGAAAGGAGCTATATGCATTTCAGCATTGCTCTACTTTTTCTGGAGACTTCGTAGTCCAAATAACTCATCTACAGTTGGGTTCCTTCCTGTGTAAGATGTGATGAGAAGTGATTCATTTTCATGTCTGATTCTTGATTTATTCAAATCAAGATTTTATATGGATGATTTCTGAAATTGATTTGTTTTGCTGAAGCGCTATGGGAACTTAAATATATTGTACAGACTAAAGAGCAGCATTTTCCCAGTTGTGGGAGAAGGTGTCACTAAGCTATAATTTATTTAGTTGGAATCACTACACCTTCCTTGTAGAAGAAAATATGCGCAAGAAGATCAACCCTAATTCACAATACACACTACAGTTGTATGTGAAACAAAAGCAGCAAAAGAAGTCTTCTGCTTATCCGTACGCTTCTTTAGGGACTTGACATGACCACCATCAAAACGTGCAGAAGACGCTGGTTTTGTGGCAGGAAAAAGCCTGCACACTCATCCGTTTCTACGGGAGGTGAGGTGACACACTGTTTGGGGGGACACAGCCTGAAAAGCACAGAGGGCGCTGGAAGCTGAGGCTAGCAGTAAGGCGGATCTCTGCAAGAGTGTGAAAGAAAGGAAGAGAGTCGTGGCTGGAGAGGAGAGCCGGCACCATTGGTGTGACATGGGGGCAGCTTGCAATAACCCTTTTTTTTAAATAAAGGAGCTCTGAATGCATGCTCCTTGCAGCTCACACAAGGCTCACGCTTAACAGTGAGATCAGTCATCCCTGCTGTGCTGTTCTTGTATGCTGCTTAGACGTGGAGAGGTAGAAGAAAGGAAAGCACAATTTTTTCAGCCAGAAGCAGGGACTGGAGGTCTTCTGGAGGCTGTGCCCTCCCGGCTGCCGGCTGCCCAGGAGCACCTGTTTGGACATCGTGGGGAAAGGAGCCAGGAAGCCAACTGTCAAGGGCTTTTTGGGATGAGGGGCTGAACCACAGCACAGTGGCTCGCTTGTTACTTTCGCATCTTCTGCCCCATCATTAAGTCCATCTCCTCCAAATTACTGGGGCTTGGCTGGAGGCATGAGTCTCCCACAACCTGATCCGTGTGAGAGTGGCCGGGTGTTGCAGACCACTGGCTGGAGGGGTGCCAGGTCCTGCTATGCCTTCGTGGGATGCTCTGGGAGAAGGACCTGCTGACCCTGGGTCAGGCACAGCTGCCCAGCCCCACCGAGGGATGAGTTTGCAGCCTCCACTTCAACCCTCTTGTAAATCCCCCCTTGGCCACTGTAGCCGCCTTTGGCAGCATTACAGCTCTCAAATCCCTCTCACCATTCTCTAACAACCATGATGAGGTGCCAAAACATGGAAGCTGAAATCCCTGCATTATTGTTCTCCAGCGAAGCAGACTTGCAAGGGGACATGCCTTGAAAACATCTGGTCGTGGGTTGGGAATTAGGACCAGATATGGCTTTACAATGACCAGATTATTGCACATGACACCACTGCCAGCAACAGGGAAGTTCTTGTTTTAATTCTTCCAAAACCAAAACAAAAAGCACATTTATTTATATTTTTTTTTCTTAGCAAATGGATGCCTTTGTCTGAAGGCTGTATCTTATTTTGGGTAAATTGAGGAAAGAATCAATTTTCTGTGATAAGCCTGGAGTAAAAATAAATAATTATTTCCTATATCCTGCAGAAATTACATGGCTATGAATGTCAGTGTAACAGTTAACATTTCCAGTTCACTCTCCTCCCAGTGCCATGTCTCTGCATACCAACAGCTGAGAAGAGGAAAGATGACAGATATCGGTTTTCTGTATTCTGCTTAGTAAGAGAGTCTCTAATGAGAACAAACACCTTAATCAATATCAATGCTTCCTGTAAGAAGAAAAAGTACGAATCCATCTTCGCCGTATTACAACTTTTCAAAGTAGATAAATAGGAAACCCGTGTAATACTGATGTGTTTACTTTAAAGAAAGGTGGACATTACTTTTTTTTTTTTAATAAAGCCAGTGATGCAGTGACACACCATTGAGTGTTGGGGAACTTGGGGCAGGGGGGGCATTTTTATTTTGCAGATATTATCAGTCTTGCTCTGTAGGAATACAGAATCTCTAAGTATAGTCTTTACTGTTCAGAATTTATGTCCTTTAGGTGCTTGCAGCTTCCTCATGCCAAGATCTCATCTGACGTTGGTGAAGATTCACCTTCTTCTGACTCTGAGTAAGAAGTTTTCCTTGGAATAAAGCATCTGACACTTATCCTGGAAGATATTCTGTCTCTGCCTTGTGATGAGCTCATTTACCTCAAACTTTCCCATTTCTTCACCTCCTTCCTTGACAGCCTCACTTGCCTAGGGAGCATTTCCCACTGACAGCTCTTCCCAGAATCACAGTGCTAGGGGAGGTATGGTATTGGGAAACAGAGGCAAGTTGCCAAGGTAGCTTCTTGTCACGGGAATGCATGTGTTGGGTGTTCCCAGAACTGGAAAATACGTTGGTACTAAGGAGTCCAAGAGTGACATGAAGATCTGGAAAGAATTGTCTCCCAGTTTAGTGGCCATTTGGACCTGTAAGAAACTACAGATCCATCTCTGTGCATTAAATTAGCTAACACTACTAGATTTGTCTAGAAGCCTGTAGAAGATACCAGCGTGTGGCTAATGATCTGTAGAGGCAATGCCTGACCATTCCTAGTTATATGCATAAATATGAAAAGCTTAGCCCTTACAAGAGAAGAGCCGGTCCAATGCTCCACATTTTTGCTGCTTTAGTGACTTTGTTCCAATCATGCTACTGTCCCATTTTTCCTTGGATTACCTAGTCCAAAATTCACCAACAGAGAATTCACAGAAAATAAAATTCCCAATTCTCACTCACAGTAATGTTTGTGCCAGAATGTGTTTGCATGCTGACTGAATCAGAACAAAATACCTTTTGTATTATCTCACTGATCATAATTAACTCACAGCGGGCATATCTATTACCAAAGACAGTGAGCTGTTGGAAGTTCATGTGGGCAGTTGAAAGGGAGAAAGAAATGTCATAGAAAATTCCAAATAATACATACCTTTGAAAAACTGAAACATTTATAGATATGACACATTTTGGGTGAAACCCTGACTCTTTCCATGAAAATGCCTATCCTCCTCTCAGTCCAGGATTTTGCACTTTAGAAATAAAGTGGTGGTGTGAACTTTCTACCAGCTTAAAACAGACTGTTAATGTTCAACTGTTGAAAATAGTTTCTGCTCAGGCTCAGGTAAAAAATGGTAGAGGAAAAAGGATGTTGTGGAGGATGAACTGTGGATGAGAAAGGAGAAGCTTCATTTGTTTGTCTTGACTAATGCTGAGCATCTACAAATAAGGGCACTTCCCACTGGCGATGCCACAGAGCAGAATTTGGTTTTTGGATTGTGGTGCTGGGATGATTCTGCACAAAACATCAATGTAACTTCAAAATCATGGGCATTTTACTGAAGAACAAAAAAAAAAAAAAAAAAAAGCAATTTGTCTTCTGAGACAACTAGGATCAGAGCTGGCCTCCTGCAAATTAGTAAGAGTAGTTCTGCTAGCTCACCCACTTGTGTTTCTACTGTACTATAGTAACAAGAAATTGTATAGTACATTTTGATATGGAAGCATGGATTTTCCAAACCCACAACATAAATGTGACTGAGACTACTTTCTACAGAGTTTCAGTGGGAGTCTTCTAATTCCATTACAATCCTTTGAAAAATCCCACTGAAGACAAAAAGTTTATTTTTAACTTTCCAAAACCTAATTTGAAGTAATTTTCTAGTGCTATGCTGTATTCTAGTACAATACACTATCAAGATAAACAAGAAATAATGTAATTTTAGCCTTATCTCTATACTTCGTGTCCAGCATTATTATGCTAAGGAAAAAAAGGATGACAAAGCAAAAATGACAAAAAAACCCATAAAGAAGCTGTTATATATTACCTAAAACAGCAAGAAAAGATGAAATAAAGTGTCTTTTCAGGAAGTGATTTATACAAATTACCACTTAGTTATTACATGTTGTACAAAATATTAAGAACCTCCCACCTGAAATATTTCACGCATGTTTTGGCTCACATGACAGAACTTTTTTGGGCAAAGCTTCAGCTGGTTAAAATGGGCAAAATGATCATCTTTATTTTAGTTCTTTTATGCTAATGAAGTGTTTGAAGACCCAAAGAGGACTTGAGGGGCTTGTTTGGGGGAAAGATATTTCCTAGACACAGGAGGCTTTGACCTCTGATGTGTGGTATAAAGTATAGCTCAGCTTGAAGAGAAGGTGATAAACTCTTTTAGGTTTTAACTCGATTTCTTTCTGAGAAAATTGTTTAAAAGACCAGCAGACTTCTAGGTCTCTCAGATGCTAACTATTGCATGCCCCTAGTTTTAGGCTTATATTGCCTGAGGCTACTTTGAGATAAAGTAGATGTAGCTCTGTTAACATTTTGCAGTGTCTTTTGTCAGAAGTGCCTATAAATGAAATTTTGAAGCCGTAGGAGCTTTTGTTATCCAGACTTAAATGCACATGTTGTTTAGATGAAAAGCTGGCGTGCTGCAAGTTTCTCGTTTAATTTATGTAGAGTCTTCAACCAGCTGGATTTCTTTTGCTGAACGTTATAATACTCACTAAGGAGAGAACTGGAGCCAAGAACAGGAAAAATAGCTGGCTCAGAAGAGCAAGTTATCTAGACTGACAAAGGAAAATGTAAATACCTTGTATTGCTGGGTGAGAATCAAGTTAGAGCTGCTTGGGGTAACCCAAATGTACCATGAAAATGACTGCCAAAAAGTAACCTTCCTACACTCTTGTACATCACGTGCATGCTAATGTTCACTTACAGCCTTCGGTACTTTATTAAGAGCTCAGGAGTAAGGAAGGACTAGTGATGTGGATGTACTTCCTATGTGGAACAAGGAATATCTGGAGCGAATTGATCTCTGACCTGTATCTTGAAACTTGCTGGTGAGGTTTATGAGTAGTTCAGCTAATGCCTCCCAAAATGCCTTTTATTGCACATGCATTTGGGCCCTAACTAAGGTAAACCATTGTGTTTTATCTTCTGCCTGATTTGTCTAGCACAAGGGTCCTAGGAACTGCGCTGTTAATCTTAACCACTTGTGGCCGCGGACACTTGTGTTTCTCCATCTCGCAGGCAGGTCCTGACCTACGGCTGAACTACGGCTTTCACCTTGTGCCCACAGGGGTTTTATCAGGAGCTTCTTGTGATAGGTCCTGTGAAAGAGCTTTTGAGTGTCCAAGTAAAATCTCAGCTAAATATTCTTTAAGACTTTTTCTGGAAACTAGAAAAGCACTTTTGCCTTTAAAGAAGGCATTTTGGTTTGCTATTATGTTATGTTTGAAACATTGGAATGTTATGTTTTAAATCCTGTTTAAAATTGCTCATAGTGATAAGGTAAATCACGGCACAGTATGATTTAATATTAGCCATTTCAAGAAATCTAAATTTGATTCACATTTTGACGTGAAAAAAAGTAATGCAATTATCTGTGCTAGCATGAGTTCATGGGTGCCTGAATTAATGGAGCAAATCATCATATGTTACCAATTTTCACCCTTGACAGTTTTACTGAAAAGTATATATTAGATCTTGCCTAGGAAAAGGTTAGATCTTGATTTAGATCTAACATGGGCTTTTCTTAACCCCAGCTCTTGATAGTCCAGTTGACAAGATGGGCACGATAATAATGCACGTTGCTGAGATGGCCTCCTCTGACCGGATGTTAAAAATAATGTTATCTATTGCTTGGAAAACATTCAATAAGGAGTTTGGTGCTAATTGTTTCCACTAACAACTTATAATTAATTAACAACGGCTCAATACATGACTGAGAAAGCTGTGTCATTGCTGAGAAAACCAAGAACTCCTCTCTCTTAGCTTATGCCATTAACATTTGACATTAGACTGTAATAATTTAGGCCAGCTAATTTAAATATTCTATACATAAGTTTTTCAAAAGATTTTCTTCCATCTTACATTGTCTACAAATATATTAAAAATTAATTTATTCACAGACTTAAAGGATTATTGTGCACATACGAAAAGCCTTTATTGAAAAGAGACTGTAGAAATGGTGATTAAAGTCTAGTACTTGGCTCTGCTTCCAAATTGTCTTTTAGATAAAGGGGACATCTGTTTTTTTACCAGGAAAATAACATGCTTCATAATAAATAGCCTAAGAAAGTCATCAGGCAGCTTCAGACTATAGGTACCTTTGTTTACATTTGATTCATTACTCTGTACATTTTTACCACTTTATTTTCAAAGCAGCTTGGGGAATACTCTAATAAGATGGATAGATAGAGCAGCAAGAAAGTAGAGATAGGTTGCAATTTTTTGTAAGTGCATGGAAAAACCCACAAACTATCTTTTGTGATTTTAAAGCTGAAGGGGCTGACAAACTAGAGAAGATGAATAAAAAAACAGTGCGTACATGTAGCTGTCCTACTAGTTAAGAGCAGCAGTGAAGCTGAGCATACGAATAAGGGTTAATCTGCACTGTAAATGGATTTTCAGTGTTGATATATGAGACTGATACCTTTGTCACCTGACATTATCATTGGTATGAACTTACATTCTTTTGGGAAAACTCCTCCCCAAAATAAATCTGAAAGATTTTAGGTTACATATATCTCTGGCCATATGTCGTAACAGTGGCATCACACAATTTTCCACTTTAAGTTGCATGGGACTCAAAACAACTCCTCAGACTTCTCCCCAGGCAGCAGTTCATTGACAGACCCACCCTTCATTTCCTGAAGCTTGTTATAGTGATTTATTCTCCAGAATGTTTTTCCCTGCATATCATTTGAAATAAGATTTACTGTAGGAAAAGAATTGACAAAATAAGATAATATTATAAAAAATGGCCAGGGACATACTGGCAATAGAACAGTCTTAAATTCTAGGGTTCAAGATTATCTGCAGGTTTGTTATACAGGGGTTTTCTTTCCAGTCTTTGCTGTGTGGATATTCATAAATCATTACAACAACCATCTTATCTTGTGCAATATTTGCTTTAAAAAAAGAAAAAAAAAAAAGTATGAGGTATGATGGAATTTTCTTCCAATACAGTGTGATCCCAATCTTACTGTATCTCCCTGCGTCAGAAATGCCTCTGCTAGATTTATGGTACAACAGATATGAAATCAGAATCAAACCTATGGTTTCACATAAAAAATATTGATACTTTTAGATTTAACATAATATGTCAGATACCCAGGTGTGAACTTTGGTTGCCCTATGTCAAAGTCCCACTAAAGTAAATCTGAAAGATTTTATGATGCAGTTATTGCTTAGACACTAAACTTTAGCACTGTTTCATTGCACAGCTTGTTCTGAATTGTAGCTTTCATTTCAGGACTTCAACTTCTCGAGTATCTGGAATTTCCTGCCCGTCTTGTGCTGCAGGGAGGAAGGGGGCTGTTAGGCACTCTTAGGTGGGGAGCCTTTTATGTCAGCAGTACTTACAGGAGAGAGCCAGCAGCATAAATCAGTGCACCTTTGTTTGCGCTCAAATACAGATTTGCTGTTCAAGAAAACCTGGCATTTTAGCTGTCATTTTCATTCCTGTTGTTTTCCTTCCGAAATGCAGGTCTGTAGATTGTAGCTGGGGTGAAAAGTCTGACCTTGATTTTCCTGCAGTCCCCAGACTTCAGGCGCTAGCATTTATGAAAAATGACTTTCAAATGTGTAACAGGGTTCTGGGAGTTCTTCATATATTTATATTTTTTAAAGTCCTGTTAGGTTGTATTACCTACCAAGATACAGCACACGATGCTGTGCCTTCCTGCTGCTGCTGTCTTGCTTAGGACTTGGACCTTGATTCTCATCATGTGCTAGTCATCAAGGCACTCTGCCTTGGTTAATCAAAGTGAAACTAAGGTTTAATTGCAGTGGGCTTGTTTTTCCTGTTATCTTGCCAACACATAAGTGACCTTTCCACTAAAATTCCCTTTCCCACTTATAACGTTGACTTTGTGAGGCTTCTCCATGCTTATCCACTCTCCATTCAAGATTGCCAGGTCTCTGGCCTGGTCATTCTCTTCAGCCGCTCAAAATGTTTCAGATTATTCTGTTTTTAAAAAAGTATTTTTTTAATCTTTATTCTTTTTTCTTTTTTTTTTTCCCCAACATGTCATGTTGTTCTACTTTGGAACAAAATCCACTTCAGAAATGCAATTTTTTCTACAGGAAAGAGGAAGAAGTCTAGCTCTTGTCACCTCTAGTCATAAATGGTGTTTCATCAGAACCTGCCCTGGCTTCAGACACCTTGTGTGGTTTCTGTTGCCCAAATGTCCGTATCTTGCCCTGGCCACAGCAATTCTGAGTATGTCTTCTGGCTGTTGCTCTGTAAAGGCACAGATCCTGTGTCATATCCACCAGCACAGCATAGATATCTTGGATGCCCCAGCCTTATAAATTGGCAGTAGTTGTCTCTGGCTGGCAATTAATTGCTCCCCTTACATTTAACCCATGATGACCTCTACTGCTGAAAACCTTCATAATGTCTACTGCAGGTTATATTGAGCTGTATTTTCTAGCTGGTCTTATGTAGTTAGCATTTTCCAAAATCTTGAATCAAGTGAATTTGCAAAAACAACAGTAATCTTTAAACACATTTTTTTGGGGAAGAAGAACAATAACAAAGAGACCAAGCAGAATGGATGAAAAACACCAAAGAAGCTGAGATTTTAAAATGAACTCAGCGTTTGCTTCATATGGAGCAAACAAGTGAAAGCCTACTGCACTGGGGCATCCCATGCAATTGATGGCTCTTGTAGGACTACATCACTGAATCTAGACACCTATAGTAAGTGTTTTGCAGCTGGTCCATATTCAGCAGAAAAAAAGTGAACATTTATCAGTTCCACAGGGCTATGTTAGTGGTCAGGGGAAAAGTTTGAAAGTGGTTGTGTTGGTCCAAAATTTTGGAGCCATTGGCACACAGTAGTATCTACTAAAAATTTTTTGTTAAATGATCCAGAGTGAGCATATACCCAACCCATACAGGTTGGGGTTTTCACAAGTGCTGTGGCACATGAAAATGTGACTGTGATGCTAACAACTTTCCACAAAATTGTCATAACACTGAAATTAATTCTGAATTTGTAGTGCTAAACATAATGCTGGTGCAACTTAAGTTTAAAAAGCAGTATGTTTGTCTGTAGCATCCACAGCTGGAAAAATTTCCTTTCATGAGCAGTCAGCAGCAGACATGCAGCATTAGTACACTTGGGAGAGTATTTCCTTATGCCATGGACTGATCACTGAGAAAGACAGCAACAAGGCTTCAGAGTCCTCTCTTTGGAGCTTGTTCCCTGGACCAAGAAGAGAAGCTTGGAGCATGAAAGCTAATTATATTCCTTCTATAGCAAGTATGTGTTTGACTGGGTGCTCTACAGTATTTTGGAGAAGAAGCACCAATTACGAGGCTTCAAAGTCTTACCACTGTCTTTGTCAATGACAAGTGCAGTTGGCCTTATTCTAATATCCTAGAGAAACATGCAGGTGACTAATCCAGATAAGAAGCATTATTAAAGTTTATTGGCAGCATTGGCATTTCTGGTGGAAATGTTTGAGGTTTTAAAATATTTTCTTATTATATAATTTATGAAGGAGTTATGCCAGTTTTACACTGCTGAGAAATCCTACTGAAGGGTAGAGTCCTGCTCTTGCTGGTCTTCATGGTAGTTTGGCGAAGAGTGCTGGTTTATATGGTTCATAGTCTACAATGACATTTAATCCAAAGAGCAGTTTGCATATGGTTTTGACCAATGGAGACCTAATGGTTTAAGAACTATGTACTTTGGAAATATGTATGAACTCTTATTACTAAAATTGTTTGGTTTAATGCCCAGATTGCCAGATAAATGTCTATTATAAGTAAACGTGATATGACATAAGACGGTCCTTGACATAATTGTTTTCATTTTATCTTGCAACAGTGATTCGGCACAGCTACCATCTGGTCCTGACAAAATTAAAACCTAACCATGAGGGTGGGCATTGTTCAAATAGCCTTATCATGGTCACTTGGAATTACAAACCAGCCTGTAGATCTGGTTCTTTTGCCACATTGTTAACAGATGTTTTAATTTAAAAATGTGAGAATTTAGGCGCCTCTACAGTATCTCTAAAAAGATAATTCATACCCTTCTTTGCATGCATTTCTCTGAGAGACAGCTGGGGAGTTGACTTTTGAGCTCTTCATGAGAATAGATTGGTAAGGTTACAGTGTAGTTTGCATGTCCTTCATTATCCCACTGCAAGTGCTGAAAGCTTCTAGTAACAAAAGGACATTTGGTAAACAAAGGCCGTCTGACTTTTGTATGAAGAGCAGATCTGCCTTTTTGTCCTACTTAAGCACAATGTGGTAGCCAACTTGCTATTTGCACAGAGCCTGGGGCTGGAGAACCAGAGAGAGTCATGTACTTTCTCCAGAAGATGTTTAAAAGCAAAGAGCAGCAGAAACGCCTTTTTTTTTTTTTTTTTTTTTTTTTTTTTTTTTTTTTTTTTTTGGCTGGGACAGTGGCCTTTCCTCTTAAGTTTTGCTGTCTTACCTGATCACTGCTGCTGTACAGCACCAGGGATTTCTTCTGTCCTGTGTGCGGGCGAGGAAGGGGTCGTGGTTCACAAGGTGACCCACAGTGAAAGAGAAGATGGTCGTTTTAGCCAGACGAGTGTTACTCTGTCACCTGCTAACTACTGCAGACTCTGATTAGACAGAAGCAGCCATGTATTTGTTCTCTTACTTGATTGAGTTTTGACAATTAGCCATAACATTTGTGCAGGTGCGCAGCAACTTTTTCTGGTTTGGTTTATTCCCTACCTCTTCCCTCATCACAATCAAGTCTTTTTTAGTGGAAAATTCCTCTTTCATCTCCATTTTCATGCTTACCTAGAGAAACATACTTTTTTTTCCAACAAGATGTAATAGGAAAGAGAAATATTCTTCTATTTCTAGTCTCTTCAATTTTCTTACAGTTAAGAAGGTAAAAAACCAGAGATCTACTTAACTTCTGCAGAATCCACTCGTGTTATATTTAATTAATCCTGGCATTTCAGTCACCATAGCCTTTAGAAATGTAAAGGGCCTGAGGAAGGAAAGACCTTCATTTACTGTTTGTGTCATTTGTAATTATGCCATTTGATTTCCCTTGTGGCCTCACAGTTTTCCTTGACTCTCTTTTCCAGGCTGCTTGTGGACAGGAGCCCACCAAGCAGGAAACAAAAGAGCAAGAAACAATGGTCAATGAAAACCAAGTCCTGAGAAAACAAAACCAGTATTCTTTCTTCAGTGTTACAGCTAGAAAAGCAACAATATTGAATGTCTATCTTGTATGCTTCAATAGCTGTTGGTTTTCCCTCAGAAAGGGAGGAAAATACTGAGCAAATAACCTAGCAGGTGTGACAATTTCAGATGAGATGCTATTTCTATTAGACTTAGCAGAAATAGTGTTTTGTGAGTTATCCTGCAGGAATAAATTGGTGATAATCTAACATCTGAGGAAAAGGAAGTGTTGCAGATGAAAATGAAACTGGGTGAGAAGAGAGGCTTCCAAGTATAAACATAATGGAGCATTACTGTCACAAAATAGAGCATTGTTATCACAAAAGAGCAGAAATGGGGCTAAGTGGATTCAGGAAGCTACATTCGCACCTTTGGCATGAATGATGTTGGAACAGTTGCATATCAGTTGAAGAAGGGACCCAAGATATGACTTAAAACCATTTTGGTCCTGTTTGGGTCTTGATATTCCAGATCAACTGTTGTTAGATTAACTCTCAGTACAAATGAATCTAGTTTACATAACTCAGTAATGGATATCCAGAAACACAGAGGAAAACCCAGGGGACACAGTGTTTTAATTCTACTTGTGTGTGTTTTGTACTTACATGCTCCTTCCTCCCTTCGGTAAATGCATACTTTTCCTCCAGTGTAGGATATTTCTCCCTCTCCCTAGTTCACATGCTCTTGCTTGCCAGAGCCTGTTGCTAAACTTCCATTAGTATTGCTGTAAATCACAAGGACAGCTAAGATTAGTTTGCACTTTTGGAAGAGGGATAGTATCCAGTTGGACATACTTTTATTGTCATTCTCTATGACTATCATCTGGTAACATCACACACATTTGTGAATTGTATATTTTGTAGACATGAATGGTGTATGAGAGAAGCATCATTCTTTATGTTTACATTGAATGGAAAAGTTTTGTTTTCCCTCCAAAACAAGAATATTTTATCTTGAAATAGGGAGTACTAATGCCTTTTCAGAGATAAAAAGTGTCAATAAGGGTCTTATTTCTAAGAAGAAAGCTTTCCAAGAGAATAAAACAATAGTCTATTGGAATAGAAGTTTTTGGAAGTAAAGCTGATTTAGGCATCCCAAGTGAGTTTGTTCCAGGTGGACGTGCAATAGAGAAATAACATCTTGGAAGGTGGAAATGGCCAACCTCTGTAGCAGCAGTATTGCAGAACAGCACAGTACCTGACAATTATATTTATAATCTGTGATAAAGTGATAAAATATCTTTTTAAAGGCATCCTACTTTGAGTTATTATTGTTTAAGTGACTAGGGTCTGGAATACAGTTTATATCAGCTAGTACTTGGCTAGAAGACCTCTGAGTAGTTCCCATTCCTTCAGCAAATATACCTCTCTCTCTCTAAATACAATTTAGTGAATGTTCTTCACATTACTTAGTGCTAACTAATGGTCTGTCAATAGTCTTGGTTCTCCTAGAATTGGAGCTGGGTAAAGGTGCTCCTTTCCTGTCCTGAGCTGCTAGCTCTTTTTTTGTGTCCTTAATGCTGAATGTTACTCCCTGTAAAACTAATGGGTGTTCTGAGATGGTGGAATGAGAAAAGGTCCATGCCTTCCTCTGAAAAAGGTCTAAAGCTCGATTAGGGGATAGCTGAATTGCTCCACTCCAGGCATGAGAGTACACAGATGAAGGGGATGCTGGGGCTTGAAGTACAGTAGCCTTACAGGTTCCCCAGTTCCCACTCCAGGGTGAGACTAGCAGGTGTTGACAATAAATTAAAGCCACCTAAGGGCTGCTGTCTGCTGGCTAAAGAAGCACCCTAGTGCCAGATTGCACCAGAAGCCACACCAGAGTGCTCTCTGGATCATATCCTTGTCACCCTCTCTGCTCGGCGTACTCCTTGATCCTAGCAGGCTGATAATGGGGGAAATGGATGATCTAGAATTTGCAAGCTGGGGATTTGGGGGACTTGGTTTTCTTTTCGGCGCCATTTTGTCTTCTTTGTGCCATCAGAATGATGAAAAGAAAATGCATCAAGTGTAGAGAAACTGATGAGTTTGCAACAAAAGAGCAGGCAGTGCTGGAAAAGAACTCGGGAGATCATCGCAGACAGCCTCCTATAATAAAGTAAGATCATGCATAACTTGATGAAGAGTTTTTTTGCTGACTCCTAAAAGGTTCATTTGAAGATGCCTTAATATTTCTAATGGGGCTGTGGAATTGCTTAACAGCATATCCATCTGTTGAAAACTCAACTGATTTCCTTTGATGAGGTCTCTAATTGTCTCTATGCCAGTTTCCCCATCAACAGAATGGTATGCTAAAATAAGGAATATTTTTAGACTGAATTATTCTATTTTCAAAATGCTTGAGATTGCCTGTTTAAAAAAAAAAAAAAATAAAAAAAAAAAATCCAGAATCTGTTTAAATACTGTATTAGGAGGAAGGGCAATAGAAATGTTCAGTCACTTTCAAGGATCAAATGCTATAATGCAGCTTCTAGAACTGGATTTAGAGGGATAAAAGCAAAGTCCAAACACTACTGCTGTTAAGCTTTGGAGCTTGCTATTGTATATCTTTGCTGGTTCAGTACTGTCTAAGCAGATTCCACTTAACCTTGTCCAACTCCTGGGCCTCAGGCGGCCTCACCAGTACTGGCAGACCAAACGATGTGCTCCTACCTGTCTCAGGCACATGGTGTCCACACGGGAATTTTCTCAGGGTCCTGCGCCTCTTTCAGTGTTAGGAGTGAAACTGTTCCAAGGGTGAATTCGGCTTAAATAGGGAGGGATGGGACCTTGCTGCTTTCACTGAGGAGGTTGGAAGATGTATAATAAATGTGTTATGAGCTAAGAGAAGATAGATAGCTTGATGCTTACCACAGCTATAGGAAAAACATGGAACTGAATGTTCTGTTTCTGTGCTGGGTGGCATTATGTGACCTAAGCTCATTTTTCCTCACGTGTTTGCTACTATTGCTTTCCAACAATCATTATTTTTTGACAGTGTTGGTTGACTTCGGGGATAGCTATAAACAATGGGAGCTGTGCTTTAAACATACGAAATGTTACACAGTGCTGATTCTGAAATATTGCCTCCCAGGTCACAAAACCCGAGTATTCAAAACTAGCGCATGTGTCTGACATAAAATCTCTTTGTGAGTAATCTCAAGTTTACTGTCCTGGCAATGCAGGGCTTAGGTGAAAGGAAGATGTCTAAATGTACGAAAGCAACCGGGAAGGCTTGGGACCTGGGGTTTGGGGCATAACATCCCCTGAGTGCTGAAGTCAGCCCAACGCGGGTCTCCCATGGTTTGGAGAATGAGGTAGTGAGCTCTGGTTGGAGAAGTCTATCTGCTGATCACTTTTACTCAGAAATGCTGTTGGCACACTAACCGACTGCTTTGAGTGTTTACCCAGAAAGGAGACATGGGTTCTTAATTTTCCTCAGCCTTGGTTGCTCACCTTCTCGCTGGGGACTGCTCCCACCCTTTGGCCATGCAGAGCCTGTGGGGAGGCACCCTGCAGGGCTCACCCTGAAGCCAGGTAAGTCCAAAGTAAATGATGAAATCCTTTGGGTCCACGCCACTTGTTTTTTCCTGCTTGCTCTCACATCTTCTCGTGTTGATTTTCCCTGGGTATTTTGTTTTTCTCTATCCCTGCTCCTTCTCACTATGCATTTTGCACTGTGCATCTTGAATCGATGGGGTGGTTTTGAAATGAGTTTGTCAGTCCCTAATTGAGCACAGACCTTCTGCCTGGGGAAGAGTTGTGGGGAAAAACGTTAAAGTTAGGGAGGTCTGGAGCATAACCAAACAAATAGCTCGGTCAACGTTTGCAAGACATGGACCACAGTAGACATATGCACTGTATGGTCACATATTGCTTATGATGGTGCTAAAACTGGTCTTAAAAGTCTCTTTGTTTTCCTACTTCTCCATCTGGAGACTGAACCCCGAGACTGATAATGGGCAGGTGGTGGTTTTGGACTTGTTAGGACACAACCTGCTGGCTCAGCAAGGAGTTGATAAATGATTCCACAAAAATAGTGAATTATTCAGTAATGGAAGTGAAGAAGACCAAGCTTCCATTCCTGTGCTCAGGTCATGGCACTGAAGCACTTGTCTGTGTATTATATTGTACTTTATTATGACAAGGAGTGATGAGGTCTGTTTGTGTATGCACAATTCAAAGCCCCTTACCAAGGCATACTAAATAAATATAATAAACTTGTCATAGGGAGTACTTTTGTGGTTTGTGACCTGTTTTTCCTTTAAAACATATTTTCCAAATGTGAGATGAGTTGTCTGAATGAATTTAGGGAATAGCCTATACTGTTTTGATTCTTGTGAGCACATATTGAATCATTCCATCAAGTTTGCAAGCCAGCAAGATCATCACCACAAATGTACAAAAGGGAAAAACAGGGAAAAGCATGAAGTGTCTTGCTCTCCATGGTTGCAGTGTATTGTGCTAGGAAGAGGTTGCACTAGTGTGGCAGTCTTAAAATCTAACAGATAAAAACAGGAGTGGAAAATAGATGATAAATGGCAAGAAACAATGAAGAGAGCTTAACCAGTTGGGTCTTCCTCCATTTTTAATTAGATGCTGTATTTCTCCTCTCAGAGGGGAGGCCCTTGTCCTCGGCAGAGCTGGACTGAGAAGCTTAGGTGTGCCTGGGTAAATATCTCTGTGTTTAGGTTTCCCCAAGGTTTTGGGGCTTACCAGTTGGCTTGTCCTTTCTTTTCGGGAGTGGGGGCAAGGGGGAATTTAGACACAAGACAGGAGCTTCCAGTGCCAAAGGGCACAGAAGAACTGTGCCTTAAGTTTTTGTACAGAGATTCTTGCATCATATTTAACACCATGCTACATACCCTGGTTAACAAAGCTTCTAGGTGCTGCCAAGTCATTACGAGTTGGTGAACTGCTGCTCTGGAGGTGGAGTTTCAAAGATAGTTATGGATGGATTTGAAATGAAGAACAGGATGCTGTCTTACAGACCAATGTTCCCCACGTTATGTGCATAAAGCCCTGGACACAAGAGAAGAGAGTGGTTTAGGGGAAGTTCGCTTTCAAACCCAGTGTTACTGTGTTTGTTACTGGACAAAGTAAGGAGGAAGAGCCTTCTGTGTGTCAGTGGGGAAGGAAAGAATTTGAACAGCTGTAAAAGCAAAAGTGAAAATCTGGGCAGGAGGGATATGAAGATGGTGGTGTGGTCCAACCAACAGATCAGCCTATGATCTGAAGTTGCTGGATTTCAAAGGATTTGTTCTTCCTTGTGAGAAGAGGAGGAGAAAATTATTACTTCCAGAAGTCACCATGAATCCAGACAAAAATCTTTTCCATGCCTCTGGTCTCTTAAGGAGGGGTATCATTAAACTATCAGATTGATGTCAAAACTTGTTGCTTGGCAGGCAGATGCACGTTCTGTGCAGGGAAGCAGTGTGGGGAAGAATACGCTGACTATTGCATGCTCATAAACTCCTCTTCAACGAGGAACCCTGTTCAAGCCCTCTAGCCCCAGGCACAGTGCTAGTGATGATGATAATTCTAAGTTCCATCTTTGGTATTGGGATTTTATGTCTGTAGTAAATAACAAACAATTCAAATGTCAAGAATGCTTAGCATTAGGAAGGGATTTTTTTTTTTCTCTCTCCTGAAGTTTTACCAGTCTGTGAGAATCAATCATGAGAATTCAGAGATAACATTAGTTCCAAAGAGACGAAGATCAGAGTGTTCCCTTGGCTTCCTTTATTAGCTGAAAAGGGTGGGGGAAAGAAAATAAGCATGTAGCTTAATAGGAAATCAAAACCGGTTTGTGAATGTGTGTCTGGTCTGGCTTATTCATGACTGTGATACACATGTAAAATATGCTGGTGGTGCTACATAGTGAAAAAAAGCAGCTTGCCAATGCTGTTGAATTACTATTTATTTCCTTTTAATTCCACTGGGTGTGACATTTATGTCTAGATACATCTATCATTTTGTTGGACTTTTCATTAGCCCTACTACAGCCCTGAAAGGTTATTTAAGTTTTTGCATGTGGGAATGACCAGCTGTGAAGACTTTAGAATAGAAAAGGGTACTTTTATATTTTGACCTGATTTGACTTTGCTTTAAAAGAACAAGTCTTTTGTGTTTTAAAACAAGTCTTTTTTGTGGAATAAATGAAACCATATATAATTTTACCCTTTTAAATCCTCCTAGTCTTCCTTTAGCAGAAAATACGGTATTTTAATCACCGAGTTTGCTAAAAGTAAACGCTGTCATGTGGTACAAGTGCTGTGATAGGCTCCTCTGACTAGTTTATGTATGATGTAAATAGATGATGCAGAGGACATCAGAGAGCCTGGTGCAGCGTGTTTGGACTATATATGCTCACACTGTGTTGAAAAAGATATCAGTGGTATGCCATAGTTTAATAAGGCCTACAACAAATTGGTGAGTTGGTACAACTGAACTGGTCTACACAAATATGGCAATTTACTGAAATGACGTCGCAGCTGGATATGCTTATGGTCGTGCTGGAGGTAGATGCTGCTTCCCACTCACTTAGCTGAGCTGGAGGGAAAACTGCTTTTCTCGTGGTACGGCTTCCAAAGAGCCCTTTCAAGTAACGGAAATGATGTGATGTGATGAGACGCTCTTGTAGAAAGTTCTGCATTTGACAGAGAAGCCCATTAATTAATTATCTTCTCTATTGACATACCAGGAGCTGGCAGGAGTAGTTGCGTGACTGGAAATGTTTATACCCAGATCCCTGAGAAAATGTTGGTGTTTCACTCCCACAGCAGTGGGGATTACATGAGTTAGTAACATATTCCTTTCGGAAGGCCTTTCTGATTTAGATTAACGAAGCATTCGACAATCTTCCTACAGCTACTGGTTCTTGTGCAGTAGGAAGCAATGCGTGAGCTGCAGTGCCAAAGGCTACTATATTTCAGAAGTCTCTGAAGCTTGAGTGAAGACTCAGTCTGACTGATGTTTCATCTGAGGAGCTTGGGCTCCAACTGTTAAACAGGCAAACAGAAGGGTGCAGCTTGAAGTGAGAAGTTACTTACTGAGGACTACCTGTGGTCTATTAGCCAATGAAGAGGTCATGAAATTTAGGCAACAGTTGTCTGGAGATATATTATATCTTGTCAGATACTGATTTGACTGAAAAATATAGATGTGCCTTTGGGTGCAGGAACCCTTCAAGTTTGAAACAGAGTTGACAAACTGAAAGCTGAGTATAGGTTAGTTCTTTGTGTGACATTTGTCATTTTGGACCTGAAGAAGATCCTCCCTGTCCAAAAAAAGCATGTGTTTTTTTCCAGCTGTCAGCAGGGCTTGCAGCATGACTGTATTTCTCCACGCATTCTTGCCTTGCTTATGACCCCAGGTCATCACGAAAAAAGGTATTATTTATAAAATATAAGAACTGTAGTCAAGCAAACAATTCAGGCCACATGTTCAAAACCTTTTTTTCAATGTGTAGATGCATCTTCCATCCCAAGCATGCTGATTACATTGCATTACATGAGCTTAAGGAAAACTACTTTTCTAGCTAGCCAAATGCCATCAAATACACGTGGAACCTATATGGGCCTTGTAATGTATGTTGAAAGCACTTGTCAACTGTGCCTGGAATGACTAACAATGTTCAAAAAAAACAAAAGAAAAGGCAGGAAAAAAAACAGGCTGGAAAACCTTCCTTAACTGGGAATGTTTTGACTAGATGATGTGAAGTCGCTGCATAAGTATGAGAAGCAGGTTTAGATCACACTTTCCTGGCTTCTGGTGTTTTTTACCAAAGTTAGCATTTTAATTTATTAGGAAGATGTTGGTTTTCTTTTCTTTTTGTTGTTTTTTTTTGTTGTTGTTGTTTTTTTTTTTTTTTTTTTTTTTGTCCCTCCAGAGAGTAGTTACGGCATGAAAAGGAGAAGGGGGTAAGGAATCACTAGATCATGGTGAGCCTTTCTAAGCATTAGATGGTGGCCTCTCCCACTGATGTCAATTGACATAGAACTGGAGACATTTTGCCTCCATCATCCTTACTGATTTATTGGGGAGGCACTGCGAAGGATGGAAAGGGTGGCTTTAACTGCACAGAGTAATAATAACGAGTAATCATTTCCTCTACCACACTGCAACCTCACCTCTTGATGACAGTGTATTTCCACTGCTCACTGGCTACGGTTAACGAGGTAGAAAGGGCATTTATAAAACAATAACATTGTTCCAAGAACATGAAATCTTCGAGTCATCCTTGGACTCCACTTTTTGTTTCCTCCTCCATTAGCTATGTCTGCCCATTTGCTTATCACTCTCTCCAGAACCTCAGACCTTTACGGTGATCCCATCTCTTACTCACGCTTTACTCATTTCCCAATATGGCTAGTACTGCCTTTCAGTTTAGTCTTCCTAAATCCCTGCTTTGAATTTGAGGTCATTTAGAGTGCAGATGTGGAGGAAAGTTAATATAACATTAATCCATAGCAAGTACATGCATGGGTATAAAATATTCTGTGTATTCAAAGAAAAACACATCATGTTCCAGGTTTTACTGCATTAATTTATTATTAGTTGCATTGTTAAGCAGTAAATTTGAATTTTCATGCAGCAATTAAGATTGCCACATTTTGTTCCAAGATTGCAAATTTGCACCATTTTTAGCTAATTTTAGCTTGGTATACCTTTTGTCAATCCACAAGACGGCTCAGGTATGCCTCTACGAGCTGCAATCACAAACATACAATGCTGCAGAGTGCATCTGTCCTGTGCTGAACACCAGACATGTACAGGTCTGTACATGTTCCTTCTGCTAGTGCAACTCTTAGAAGGGGGAACACTTGATATTTTTCAGGTTGCATAATCTTGATCCAAGGTACGCTGCTGTAATGGAAAATGCTATTCTATAATCCTGCATTCTCATTGTTCTCTTGTTGGTAGAGAAAAACAGATGGGAACCTCCTCTGATCTGCACTTAAAACCACAGCCTACACCACCCTCACCTTTCATGCAATGTGTGCAATAAGTACAGATAGGGAAGCTTGCCAGATGTTAGACCCACCATCCATGATGTTGTTTAGATAAAAGGATGAAGTCCCAACATGGAAGTACTTTTCTATCATAGCAGGCACAATTATAGCATAAGTCATATTTAATCACTATTCCATTCACTCCCTGTGCAGCACCGCCACATAGGATAAGGTGTACAGATTTGCTGTGGTTATAAGCTCCTCTATTTCAGCGAGAAGTTGCTGCTTCTGTCTCCTCAGCCACCTGTGATAGCCATTACCTACTCTGTCAACTTATGTCAAATCCTACAATTGTGTATCTGCCATTTTAGGCTACTTTAGCACCTAAATCATTTGCTAGTAAGCATTTCACTTCTCTACTCAGTCTGGGACTCAGAGCAAAGACTGAGTGCAAGCAAAGACTGAGTGCAAGAAAAGACTATTTTCCCTGACATCTCTTCTGACAGAGCTCTATTGGAACTTTTATTGCTCTTTGAAAATGACACAGCTCAAGCTGAGAGTTTAAGGATGACTTGTGGTAAAGTTTTACTAAGTGTGTGTGCCCAAAGTCATACTCTTCCCTTCCTCCTCACAGCATTTATACCTCGTTCAAATGTCAAGGTATTCCTGATTTCTCGTGGCTCTTTTGCATGAGAAAAAGAAAGCAAAATGGCTTTAAGATTCTAACATGGGAAAACAGTATTCTCTTCATATCTTAGTAAAAGAGATGAGGTATCAATCTCTTCAAAGCCAAAATTTTGAAAAACAAAAACTTGCCCTGAGGCAAACACCTGCCTAAACCAGGCATTTCAAAATAACTGAAGTTTGTCACAGTTTAAAGATCCTTTTTTCAGATACTAGAGGCAAGTGCTGAGCAGTCCCACCATAGATGACACTTATCTCTGCCTACAATCATTTCTAATGCTTGCATACAACCTAGTGCTGCTGAACTGACGTACTGCCAGCAGCTGCTGAGAAATGTGTTATTTACTTTATTGCTGAAGTAGCACTGTTGAGCAACCATGCAGCCAGTATGCCACGAATATCCTGTAAATGTCATATAAAGTAGAAAATGAAAAAATCCCAAACTTCAAGTATCCATTAACGACCTGCATTTTAGGACAAAACAAAGAAGTGCCATATAAGAAATAATTGTAAAGTTCGAACAACAAATGACAAACAGGAAGACGTGTTTGTCTGAACTTCTTCAATGATAAAATGCTGTGAACAGGAAAGGCTTTTGCAATACAATGCCTTCATATCAATACTTTGTGGATTCTCTGAACGAAAATTTTCCTTGGGTTGTTTCACTGGTATTCCTAGTCACAGCTAAATGTAAGAGATTATTAAGTAGTAATCTGGTAACCGGAACAGCTTTGGATGAATTGGAAATGTGTCAATATCACACAAACACCATCATTTATAATAAAGTCCTATTAATATTAAAAGTCCTAGAAATATAAACATTAAAAATGAGAATATAATTGCTTAATATAAAAAGTTAGCAGATGATTCTTTGCATATTTTGAACATGTATACACCTGACAGTCAAAACCCAAGACTTCATAGGAATTTCCCTTCCCCCAGTCCTTTGGCACCTTTGAAATCCAGAAATGAGTTGCTTTGATGCTATGTTTGGAGCAGTATCCACATTTAAAATTGCAGAAAGAGATTTTGCCTCTCCCCAGATCTCCTGCACAGTTGAAGGCTTCTGTGTGTGCATGGTATGGTCATCATCATACAGCTCTGTATTCCTCTGAACCTGTCTGGTTTACCACCAGGGGTATTTATTTAGCCTGGAGAAATCTGTTTTTCCTGGCTCCAGATTATAAAAGAGTTTTGGACGAGTACTTCTGATTGTGATTTAGATATGCAGGTATATGTGAGATAACACAAAGGTAATAACTAATAATCACTTTCTAAATTCAGGGTAATCTGGATCTATGAAACAAGTTTTTCAAACAAGAATGACAACAGTTACACACCTCTCAGTGTGTGTTTATTGCCAGCTTAGCTCATTCTGATGACATACCTTTTCAGAACACCAAAAAATAGTGCTGACAGACAACTCTCAAATGCAGTAAATGTGAAGTCATACAGTTGTCTAGTGTAAGCACACCTGTCAAGTATTATTAAAGTAAGTTACTAGATTACTGAAAATTTGCAAAATTATAAAATAAATACTAATGGAAAGTATTACTAAAGATAATCTAATATTTATTAATAGTGACTGCAATCTAATTTAGTTGTTTTCCTCAACCTTTAGAATATTGGGACATGCAACTTCCCTATCTGCAGACTCCTAAGAAGCTAACTGTTCACTTGGCTGATTTAGCAACCTTGTATCACACACAATAGCAGCGGCACAGCCTTTGGAATCCTTCTCTCACAATATTGAAAAAAGTTGGGGAATGATTTACCTAAGACCTAGATCTCTAAAAATGGATACATATGGTATTTTACACCAAGCAGTCCAGGTCCTCAAAGCCCACATCTGTGCCTTCTCAGCAGCTAGTTAGATACCACTACAGTTATGGTCCCTGCCTTCATCCATATCTTATCTTAACAATAAAAATATTGATAGATTACTTGAGGAATTCAAAGCTTAGAAAACAAAAGATGAATGTAACTTAGGCCAGAGGTCATATTTTTAGTATGCAAGTATAGCTATCACAAAATGACAGGAATCGTTCAGAGAGTAAAGAACTGAAAATACTTTTGTAAACATATCCTAGAGTCACAATGTTCTTTATTCTTGTAAGAGTGGTCTTATTGCTAGATTTATCATTTTAAAGTTTCATTAAACAGGTCTATAAAACAAAAACTTAAAAGACTTTTCAACTGCATGGTGTACAAAAAAGCTCCTGTGAAACTCAGTATTTCAATAGCTACATCAGCAGTGTCACTACTGACTTGACATTAGTAAGTACATGTCACCTGGAGTTGGTTACATTACGATCACTAATAGTGTATATGACTGTTTGTGGGGGGGTGGGGGTGTGCACTAAGAGACATGCTATCCAATGTGCGAGATGAGACTTGATGACACTTTCCCATCTTTTCCTGCCAGAAGGTCTTCCACGCTCTGCTGTTTGGTAGTAGGGTGTAGGTGACACTCTCCAGCTGCTACTGTACAAACAGAATGCTGAAGGCCATCACGACACAGCACACAGCCACGTAGGGGCTCTTCCGTTCACCTGAGAGGGGGGAAAATAACCAAACCAAACAAAAATTCAGGCATGACTAAACAGACCTAGCTTGCTCCTAGCCTAACACTGTAATTATCCCTTTGCACATGCAACTTAATATTCAACATATCCAGCTGGAGAAATGCTATTACAACTATAACTGTGTATTGAGGAAGAACACACATGGGAGTGGGAAAATTAAGATGTAGGATAGCATATATTGCTACATAAAGACAGAGCTGGAGCTGTTTGCTTTAAGCAAAGTTCAATGCAAGGACTTCTACCTTACTATAAAACATCTTTTCTGAGATAGAGTTTCCAGGAAAACATTTTTAAAAAAAAAAAAAAAAAAAAAAGAAGAATATATTGCTGCTATCTCTTAGTGCCAAAGAGAGTCAGGACGCAGGCATTGGAAAGCCGAACAAGACACCAAATCTTTCAGTGGCTCTATTCCCAGTTCTGGCTAAGGGCTATTGCTGCTCAAAAGCTGTTCTGTGTCAGCTGCAAAGAGGTGTACCTCAATGCTGTCTGGCCATGACAGCTGCTATATGCAGCGTGCATCTTCTATGCATGGTATCATGTAGGAGCCAGCTAACCGGTTGGGGAGCTCACAGAGGCCCAGACATGGCCAGATGCCTGTCTTGTTTCTTTGCTAGAGAGACATAACATTGTTAGCATGTGGAGAGGGTCTGGTCCACAGATTTTCAGGTTAGTGATAAAAATAGTCTTTTACTCTTCTACTTAAGCATTATTCTTCATGAATCCACCGACTTCTCTCTGGAGAGCAGAGATAGCCCTACACTGGATGGTACTTCCAGCCTACAAAACTGTCAGGAAGTGTTAACACAGCATTGACTCTTTAAAGTGAGAAGAAGATTCCTGTTTTTACGCATTCAGAAGCATTAAGACAGAGGTGGAGCTGTTTGCTTTAATAAAGTTCAATTTCCTTTTGCTGTGCAAGGTCTTTTGTTTTACTATAAACCATCCTTTCTGAAATGCGGTTTTCAGAGAAACATTAAAAAAAACCTGCCAAGGTTCTCAAGTCTAGCATTAAGGTGTAATCATCAGGAAAAAAAAAAAAGTCTCTTTTACCAGCAGGACCTTCAAACACAGGAGGAACAAACTTTCCATGGCAAAAGAAAAATAAAATACTTGTAGTGACACCTCCCATAAGCAGGAGCGCCTGCCACAGTGACATTACAAGATGTTGTCATGATCTGGCATATATTTAATTAAACTTCAAATAAATGAATGAATTAATGTCTGCAGTTTCACATCTGTTTAAAATAAATTTTTGAGGAAGTCCACCTCCTACAGTTTAAAGTATTACAATTTTCATATGGGTTATACTTCCCTGCTCTTAATTTTCTTAAAAGAGAAGTCACCATGTGGCAGGATTAAACATCATTTTGCACAACTTTGTAAATATGTAACCACTTGCTGGTTATTAAAATCTCATGCACATGTGAAAAGGTTGTTTAAACATACTGGGCAAATTAAACATAAAGGAAGCCAGCAGGCATTTTCATTTTTAAAAGCCTACACTTTCTACATGCCTTTGTGATTAATACAAACAGAATGATAGGAATCATCTTGAAAGCCCATTTCCCATACTGAGGATATGGAGTTATGTAAGGAAACGTACAGAAGGAATGTTAAGATGCTACCTTCTCATCTGTCAGTCTAAAAGAAAGTCAGATTGGACAACTCTAGATGTAACTTGAAAAGAAATTGGTGCTTTACATGACAAAGAGAAAAGGAAGAAGTTCAGTAGGGAGCACAAGAGTGCATGCATTACCTTGGATGCAGCAAATGCAAACACGTTAATGTTACTACATGATGGGCAAGCAGGACTATATTCCACATGAACTGCAGTTCTTTATCAAGTTGACAGGGACCTCATAAAACCTCTTGTGCATTTAAATAGTTTTTAAACTGCTATGCATAGCTAATAGAAAAAATATGCTTGCACTTCAATTAACTAAAAAGAAGATGGTAAGGCAAGGTGTTCTCTTCAGCCTTGAACAAACCTTAATGCAGCTGTATTTTTATATTTGTTTTTGCTGGTATAGCTCAAAATTAATTTCTGACAGCTGCCACCTTGCCAGTATCCTTCAATTACTAAACTTCCATATCCTTCAATATTAAAACTGGTTCTGCTATGTCTATTATCTAAATAGGACAATATCTGTAATCATTTTAACAACAGGTCTTCACAAAAACCTGTTTTTTGCATCAGTGCTTTCTGACATACTGGAGAATGTATGCCATGTCCCTTTCAAAGCCTGAGAATGCAGAAAAGAGAACCATATATTTTTCCTTTAGGTTCAATGACAAGTAGGAAGATCTAGAATTACAAATTCAATGTTCTGCATTAACAATGCAATTTCAAAAACACTGTTCTGATGATGGATTTGTAATTTTTTAAAAATCTTGGATATACCTTAATGCTAAGACTGTACTTCTGTTGCATGTTCCCATTTCTTTCTCAAAATAAATTCAGACTAAGGATTAAAATAAATATAAATATCAATGTTATAGAAAAATGCCTAAAATCAGATAGAGCTGTTCAGCTTGCACAGAGATGCCACTTGACAGCGACAGCTTTGCATAATTCCAAAGTGCACAGAAGCCAGCAAAAGAAAGGAGAGAAAAAAGACATTTGTGATTAAACAGAACCTTGCTGCATTATGAATTCCATGTTGTTTTATTACTATAAGGTAAGTATCTGGTTTTTGTCAGTAGTCCATCAGAATTTCAAAGACAGCAGTTTGTAAGGAATCATTGATTTCTTTGTGTAATACGTATGCCCTTGGTTATTTCATGTAGTAAAAAGTGCAAAAGATTTTTGCAAATAACACACATATGAATCGACATTAGAAAATGCAGACTTCCACGATGCTAAGAAAGATAGTTATGCCCCACCCCCCCAGCCCTTCATCATGTTTCATGGAGGTAAACCCTCAATTTTTTAAGATGATGCAGGTGTATGGGTTTCATTGCTACACAGAAACATTATCCCAGTAAATAATGCATACTCTAGAAAAAACACTGGTCTTAAAGATTTCAAAGGAAAAAAATTACCAATCCTGGCGCATTTCCAGAATATTCCCAATAGTCTGTAAAGACAAAATAAATTTATTAGGCTCTTGGCTTAATAAAATAAGTTACAGTTCTTTCTTCTATGCTAAACCAATCCAAATTAACAGTAGTTTGTCAACTAACTTGACAGTCTTCTCAACATCAGAAAACACCAGATACCTGCACAGAGGGGTACAGGCTATGAACTGAACAAGTGGCAAAGTTCTTTCTAAGTCTAGCAAGGTTTTTGCATGCAAGAAAAGCAAAGACGCATTTACTCAGTCTGTGTTCCAAATCTAAAGATTTCATCAGAATTCTACATTCTGAAGTACCCCCGAGACAAAATTATGTAAAGAAAATAAACAGAACTAGAAAAGTACTGCAGTAGGAACACCAACAGGCCTCCATGTCATTGTACATGGAAAACTTTTTACATTAAGATTTTGAAGCAAGTTTTCCTGCAGGTATAAGAGATGACAAACCTGAGTACTTTAATGCTTTGTAGTCTCTCTTTTGTACTTCCCTTACCAATAGTAGATAAAACCCCCTCTTCTACCAGAGCATACTCAGAGTTGTAATCTGATACAGAATACTTGTGTTGAAATAAATACCAAAACAATTCTTTAGGTTTGTTTTTACTCTTCTACCAAGGTTTACCTTGCTCATGTCTCATTAATGCTGCTTGCCCAGAATGTTAATTCTCACAAGTGAAATAACAACAGAGAAAAGCAGAATTCAACTATTCAGAGCACATTCAAAGGGATGTACAAGCACGTATGCCACAAATTTATAATATACTCTGTGTAACTAAAATAATCTCATACTGACTGTTCAAGAGGAACAACAGCAGGGACTGCTTCAGAATCTGAGGAGGAAGAGGGGAAAAATACTGAAGCATCCTGTACTAGAAGCCAGCTTTCAGACTTTCAAATGTTGGTCAAAACTGTGGTGAAAGCTTATCTACAGGAAGGTTTCCTTCGTAATATGACTGGCTGCAGTGCAGTAAAAACATCTGGATTCAACCATATTGTCTATTTATAGATTTATGGACTGAAAAAAACCTAATTATTTTTCCTCCTTCTCCTGATATGTTTCTCAGTAGTAACTTCAGCCTATGTGATTTGTGCGGTTGTATCTACTACCTGCTGTGATGGCAGTTCTCCAAGTGATTTCCCACAGTGCTCTGAACCCATACCAACAATGGTTTGATTATCTGTCTTCTCCCTTTCTTGGGCTCTGGCAGTTTCCTATTTTTTTCCTCCTTGAATGCAGACAGGTAGTTTTGGGCCACTTGCACCTGTGTACTTCAGCAGTCAACACCCTACACTTTTGAAAAAAGAATTTCTATGCTACTTCATATTTTATGGCCTCTTTTATGGTCTTTGTTTACTTCAGCATCTCTACCTCTTTCCAGTCAGCAGCGTCACCTTTATTTCTGAAACAAATGTCCAGTGTCAGGAAGGTGAGAACCAAGTGGCAGCAACTGACTGAGGTTTTCAAAGTCAAAGCAAAATACTTTTTGACTTATGTACCTCTTGCTGACCAATTTATTGTGAAGAGCATTCCAGCATTTTCATTTTTTAGGAAACAGGCTTTTTCATTTGTGCTTTAGATCTTTTTACCTCAAGCCAAAAGTACTTCTGTATAGTCAAAGCTCATTTCTTCTGCTTTTATATAGCTCCACAAGCAGAAGTAATAATCCCTGCATGTAGACCATCACACTTTTCCAGGCTAAGAGGTCATACAGTAAAGTAACCTGAAGACATCTATGCACTTTTTGAAATTGCATGCAGGTAAAAAGGCATTCATGTGTAAATCTTATACAGCAAAATACATGGCCCCATAGTACTGTGTGGATGGCACTTAAGACTATTGAAACCACCATTACTCTTTGTAAAATTAAGATTTACAGATTGCATGCTGCAAAACCAACAAAAAAATTCCACAGCCCAGCATCTCATGTTGCCATCTCTCAAAAACTTGCCCAGGAACTCAAAGAAATAAAACATTACTGTCCTTTTCATATGCATATTTGAAGAATCCTACCTGGGAAAAAGAATATTAACTCAACTCCTTCAGGCAGTCTACAAATCTGTTGAATTTGCCTCACAATCTCAGCAAGACTATTTCTTTGCCTTCTCAGGGTTTTTTCGACTGTGTGTAACAATGTAAAGTTATAATTGAAGTATTGTGCATTGTTCCGATCCCCAGAAAACCCCCTTCTTAGTGAAAATATGAATTTTCCTTTCTGATTTGGGAGGTACAAACCAGTTAGAATATGGGTTTCATCAGCTACCCTTACTGCAGTTTTTATGAACTTGAAGTCACCACTGACATGAGGACTGACAAGCCTTCTAACAAATGACAACAGTACCTTTTCAAGTGGCTTGTGCTGCTATTGGAACAGCTCAGTACATCTGTTTGTCCACATATTTTGCTGCTGAGCAAAAGTAAGTTGAAATCTGGACCTTCTAAACAGTTATAATCATGGCCTCTCAATGAACTGGGGATCTCACATTGGAGGAAAAGCCTGTGCAGGCCTTCTGCTCCCCTGAATTTTTCCATTACTGTTCATCTCGGGTCCACAACATGCACCTCTTCAAGTCAAAACCCGTTTGATTATTACAGAAACAATGCTGCCTTGAATGAATCTGCTCCAAAATAATTTCTCCTGAAGCAACTACTCAAAGTAATTGCACTGTTCCTTATTCTCCCCTTCAAGTTCATCTTCATCCTTGTTTTGATGCAGGTGAAATGTGTCAGTCTGGCTTGCATAGCTGCTGTTTTCTGGCAGCCACAAGTCAACTGTGCATGAGCTGCTGCATATTCCTGGCTTTCAGCGTTTACGTTAAAAGCACTGATCATGAAGTGGTGTTAGTTATCTGGACAACAAAAAATCCAAAGAAATGAAACCCAGTAAGACAAGAAAGGGTTAGTGGGGCCTTAGACTTTGGCTGCTAGACTGGGAATGGTGCAGATGTAGCTGCCATGTGTTTACCCGGACAACCCCATTGCCACTGGAGGAGGGAGTGTGAGAGATACCCCACTGCAATGCTTATGGCAAGTCAAAGGAAATCTCCACTGCAGATAAGCTAACACATCTTTCTGGTTAGCAGGGAGGAGAGAATTATGTTGTGGTACGCATTCTCCTCTAGTTAGCATGAAACAGTAAATCTCCACTTGCTTTCCCAACATTAAACGCTATTGCTCAGGACAAAGCACATGGAAACACTCAAGATGCGTCAGGGAAAATGAAGGTTTAAAATTCTGTTTGGCTTGGTAAGAAAAGATGATTTTGGCAGAAGTCAACAGAATGAAATACAGTGTTATGAGGATGGGTGACATCACTTTGCAACACTGTCTCTCAACCAACAGAAACATGTTTCTTTACTTACTATCAACAGATTTAAATCTTCACCAAAGTTACCACTCACTTAGTCAGAAATACAGTGAATAACTATCAACATTTCTCCTCTCTGTCACTTTAATATTTTATTGCTACTTTTTTATGCTATTAATTTGGAGCAGGAATAATGAGGTAAGATCATCTCTGCGGTAAAATGAAATATCACTAGAATTTATTTTATCCAGTCTGTCTAGACATTTCCATTTGAGCATGGAATATGTTAGTGGAGAGGGACAGGGGTTTAACAGCATATGAGCTCCATGTAAACATCTACCATTCAGGAAACAAATTTCATTGCTTCCAGGCCAACATTTTATTCTCCAGTACAAAGTAGCCTACATACGTATATATAAAACAAAAATAAAATAGTATGCCCAACATCTATATAAATACAAACCTACAGATCAAACACCCAACTCCTCCACTGTGTCAGCACCCTTTGAAAACATTTTATGAAGAGAGTTCTATTGTACTCCAGACAGATTTGCCTCAAGAATAAACAGAGTAGCTCCAGATTAAAGGAAATACTCCTTGCCAAGAACAGCACTAAAATTTTAATCAGTAAAATAAATATTCTTACTTCTTGCTGTGTATACCTCATTGACTATTGTGTTATCTTCCACTAGCAGACACGCAAATTCCCCTCACCCTCCCCAGTCCTTCATGAAGTCATCCTTTCTTTCCATCTTTACTTTTATCAGAAGAAATCTCTCATGTCAGTGGCAACCTCATGGCCTCATATGAAAGGACACAAGCATTTTTAAGTTCGAACTCCAGATCAAAAAAAAGCTAGCGTACTCTGGGTATCTTACATTGCTAAAGAAAACTTGTGTGATAAAATAGCAATTCCAGAGGTTAATTACAACAAAGGTTTTCAGAGGACAAACACTCAAGGATCTTGGTGACAAGAGTCTACTTAAAACATGACACTTTTCCTGAAAATTAAATGCAGAAGTGACAGAAGATACTTAGGGAAAAACCATTTTCTTTAACAGCAAATGACCTAATGGAAAAAATGGACAAGACAAACACTCAGTGCCCAAAAGCCTGTCTGTTTTTTCCAGCTAGAACACTACTAGCTAGAATTACCTCCTACTTCTATAAATATTATCTCCTTTTTATTAACCTTAGGTGACAGTATTACTGAAATACTATGGATAGTCTCAGTGGTTTCTAGGTCAAAATTGCCCAATCATTACTTTAAAACCACAGCATTTAAATAACAGTTCTGCATACTGCTGATTGCACCTAACATCCAGTCACACTCTTTATAGCACAAAGAAAACTAGTAAGCCAAAAGGTGAATGGGTATTAACAGTGTGAGGCACAGATCTGGCTCTGTGGCTGTCCCCGTTTCCCACACCCCCAAAACCTGTACTGGCAAGCAGGGTAGAGAAGAACTGTTTTCAGCAGTATTGGCCCTGCAACATTAAGTGCATTCCAGGAAAATAGTGAACACAAAGGAGAAAAACGTTGGTCACCTAGGAACATGTGCTTTAGGAATGAAAGTGAGAGATGAAATTAGAATGACCAAAGGACAAAAAAAATAGGTTAGGTTTTATAGAAGCTTTCAAAACCTCACCTACAAATTTCTTCATCTTAGAGAATACAAAACAATGACTTAAAGAGATCATACATCACAATAGTGTTGCTTATTTTAAAAAATACTTTCAATTTTTTTTAGTTACAGATTATTGCTAAAGCTGTGTTTCAAACTTGTACCTCCAAAATGCCTATCTTGAAATCAGAAAAAAAGCCAGCTTCTGCTGTAATATTTTCTTACCCACCCTAAGAATCAAAAAGAAATCATTACAGTAATAGCCGCATGTAGGAAAACGTTTTCTTTCCGTCACTCATTTCTGTATCTTTAATAAGCATCTAATGAGAAAGTTGCAAATCCAGAAAATAACTAATAAAGCTATATTAGCTGGCTTTGTTAGTTAATAAATTCTTACTATAAAATTGCAACTAAGTGCTTGCAAATACCTTACGGCATTCTATTGTAAGGTATAAAATGAAGATTTTTATCTTTGAAGAGAGAATTTTTTCAAAACAGGATTTGTATTATCACACAGCATTAGAAGTTACTACAACATTGCAGTTAAAACCAAACAGCTTGTATATCTTTAAAATGATCAGACTACATACCCGGTTTTATTTTTGTCCAGTAAGCTGGGAGCCAAGGATCTGATGTAGGCACACGTACATATGAGTAGCAAGATTACAGTCAGCAGACTCTGAAAATTGAAGATGGCAGACTACGGAAGAAAATTAGAAAAGAAAAATTATATCTTTGCAGTACAAAACTTCCCTCACTGCATAAGCTGGAGAAAACAGGTGATCCCCTAGATAATACCCATTAAAAACAAAAAAGAAACCTACAATGCCAGTGAGCCAGAAACTCTTTTAACAACCTGTTGCACACAATGGTGGAAGAATGGAGTTTTTCCTTCTCAGTCCATCCAAAGAAGGGTAAAGAAACAGCAGGCAAAACGGTAACCTTACAGTTTTGCTCCCAGGCACCTGTTCCAAAGCCAGTTTGTGGAAAGCCATTAGCAGCAGGCTAAGAGTTACAGAAAACAGATGTTCCCTCCTGGCCAAGAATACATGTAACTGCGGTTTGCATCAATAGAATATGGTGGTGGTGGTGAAGGTGGAGGTGAAGAGTATTTGACAAGTAAACCAGTGGCAGCCAAGACAGAGAATAACAAGAAATATGTAGGAGGATTGTTAATATACTGCTTTATGAACACTACACCCAAAATTCAACAGATTTGTAGAAATACATACAATTAAGCCTAAATGAACTACAAAAAGGTAACTAATTTTATTTTCAAATCACCTTTTTAAATACATTTTTAGAAGTGCTAATTATATGGAAAATGCTGGACAAATGGAAGAATTGCCTTAGCATTGAGTAGTAAAGTTCTATTGTTTGATAGGAAAACTAATCTGCCTACTGGCAGTAAGAAGAAACAATTTTTGAGAAACTGCTACAGTATCTGGCTGTTTGCTGAAGTTTAAAATATCAGTAACAGGCAGTAAGTGCATCACAACCTTTCTAACTAAAGTCTGAGTCTTGTGTGGCCAACATGTTCTTTATTCATTAATTTATAAGCAACTATCATTGCTTATGTGAAGCAATCTTTTTCCAGAAGTATAAACGTTATTGGGGAAAAAAGGTACTCTCCATAACCAAGTACAAAATCTGGAAGAAAGACAGCTGATGCTGATTTCCAGCAAGTGCCACATCACCATTCCAATAAATAATGGACTAGAAACATTTTTTTTTTTCCAATAGGTTCACTGAATTTTTAGTGGAAATATTTGCCTACTAGTCCTTGTGATTTCTAGCTTCTAATAATTAGTCCCAAATCTGAGATTTATTCTTCTTACAATGGGAAAATAATCCAGCTGCCTGAAACTGCAGTTTTATTGTTCTGGGTTTTTTTAACTTAACATGTCTCAGCTGACATTTTGGTCAACATAACAGCACCAGGTAGTATACTAGGCAATAGCTTACTTCAAACAGCCTTATTTTCTCTTTGCTCAGCTACCCTCATTTGCAAATCCTATTTAGTCTGAACTCCAAAAAAAAGGCAAAGCAGACACAATAAATTCACTCTTCTTTCTGGAGTTCTGACAAATTTGCATCTAAATATTAGTATTTTTTCATACTGCTCAACCCAGAAGGCTGAGTAGTAGTATTTAATTAAGTGTAAGTATTTAACACTTATGAAAGGTATTACATTTCAGTTTCCTTCTTCAGGCAGAACTTGGTGGGACTTAAGAGCACATCAGAGCTCCCATTTCCGTAGCCTGAGGCACATCTCTGTTGATATATGTGCACTTTCTCTCTGTCACGAAATCCTCATGTTTTGAAGCTCCAGTAATCAAATTCTTCTAAATAGTTGAGGAGAATTACAAAAGAAAATCACAATATTTCAGTTCAGTATTGACTAACAGCAAATTAAGAGAGAAAAATGAGAAGCTTTAGTAAAAGCAAAGTCATTGGAACATTCACGACACTTCCGATACTGAGATCTAAAAACTAGTAACAAAAAAAATCAACATAACCTTAGGTTACATACAAGTCTTCATGAATCATATGAAGCAATGCCTGAACATGCATAAACTGCTAGCCTGAATACATGCATCAGAGAGGACTACATACACAAACTAACTTAAATGCCTAAGTTAATGGTGTTCAACAGGCCACCCGTGGGTGCAGAGTTACCCATTAAGAAAGAACAGCATGAAAAGGCTCAAGGAGCAACTAAACAACTCCGCCTCTGCAGCCTGTATGAGAGAATTCAGCATCCTTCAGGTCATGGCCTCAAAGGCAGCATTAGCCACTGGAGTGGGTGTGCTACTCTCTCCTTTACTTCTGCGTGAAGCAGGAGCTCTTTTGCATCAGCCATGCTTCTACTGGAGCAAAATTCCCAAGCCAGTTCCCTCATTCTTCATGCCCTTTCTGTTACAATAGCCTGAGAGACAAAAAAGGGACAGGGTGAAAATGTGATTATTAAGATGCAGAGGGAAGGTATACAGTAGAGAAAGGTAAAGAGTGAATGGCAACTACACGCAGCAGCTGACATGCAGGAGGTTTCTGCGATGCGTGAGAACATGGAGAAGGGACATTATATGAGTGGAGCAGTGATCTGACACCCAAATCCAGCCTTCAGCTCCTCAAGGTGAGGCTACCTGTTTTCCTCCTGAGCCACAGTATTTGCTAAATCATGTTCTCAGTATTTTAGCTTAGCTGGCTGAGTCATCATTTCTGTTCTACCGTGTCATAAATAACGGACAGATTATTCACAAAGGTCAAAACACTGCCCATCATTATCAGCAGACTTTTGCCTTTGTACTAGGCACAAGCTTTGGCTGACTCCAGAAACCAGGAAACTCGCAATTCCCCTGCAGAGACAACTCTTACGACCTAAAAGAGGCAGTGTCTCTTGGCTCCCGCAGGTCTAGGAACGCGACAGGGCCGGATTCAGGAGTGGCTGCCTCTCAGCAAAGCCAGATACTCCCTATCAACTGATTAATTTGATCAGTCCTCCGGGAGAGACAGCTGCTCTCGACATCTCACAGCACAGTGCCTGCCAGAGCTTGGTTCCCATGAATTCCTGCAAGCTTTCTCTTGCAGCTGCTTCCCAAGGAGGCTGGCAGTATCGGGTACTTCAACGTACAAAAATGGCAGAAGGGCACACTTGCTTCCTCTTAAGCAGGGATTGTAAATGTATACTCATGAAATGTGTTATTAGTCAATCAGTAGGGGCAGCATATAATTGTTCTTTGTTGGGCTCTTCATGTGTTTCTCCAGATTTACAGCGTAGGGCATTGCTGTAATTACAGACGCCATTCCACTGAAATGTTCTCTGCATTACGCGCTTATCTATACAGTCACTTTAAAAGGACAGACATGCATATTTTAAAATTTGTTTACAATTTTAAACTGGAAATGAAAATATATTTCTGAACTAGATGGCTTCACATTTCACATCTGAAGTCATTCTTATGGCCCAGATGAATTTACAGAAAAGGGTGATTTACACCCAGCTGCTTGAACTGATGTAATTAAAAGCTGCTGTAGGAGTCACACATTACTTGGAATCCTTTATAAAAATACTGCATTCACATACCAAGCTATTTGGAAAATGTTGTAATGTAGGTGGGCTGCAGTTCATTTGGTTAAACTGGGTTCCTCTGATCCAGAAGTATTAACTGGCATCTTTAAAACACGGTGACTGGCTTAATGTAGATCCTGTGAGCGTCATTCCCACTACAAAGAAATTTCAGCACATGGAGAAATTGATGCTATCTTTTAGACCGTGTCCACACGCTGGTGAAATGACAACTAACTTGGACTGCAAATGCAGAAAACAATCAGCACTGGTATTTTATTCTTGTTTTAGACAGTGCAAGCTGTCGCTGTAATTATATATGCTGAAATTTTCTACATCTGCATTTGGCACATTTCTGAGATGGTGGAAACACCTTATTAGTTACATTCTGTGTTACTTAAGTAATTACACTTTCCCTTACCCCTCCCCTCCACTGTCTCCAGGTAGTTGTGGAGCACTATAACATCACCGGCAGCACTAATGAGGTATTGTATTCAGCACAACTTGCAAGAGCAAGTTTTTTCATAAGTCTTTAGAAATTAAGACCATGGATTTTACCTTTGAGAGCTACATGCCCAAAGGCTCTTTTAAATCCTTCCCAAAATTAGAACTTAAAAAAATGCCTTAGTATTATTTCCCTGATCATATCGTATCTTAGTAAAAATAGTTCCATATAATACACTATAGAAATAAAGAATGAATACTCTTGAAAATTTTCTAGTGTTCAGATTAGCAGTGGTGGCATGCATTAGAAATACTAATGGTAGTTAGAATACAAACATTACAGCTAGAGATATTTGAATGTATTCTTATGCGAGTCCGCATCTGAACAGTGTAGCTGTCAGCACAGAGGATACTGGGGCAAAACTGGGAGTTATAAGGAAAAGAATGGTCTCCAGTTGCCTCTGGAAGACTCCATCAGTGAGTCCACTACATCACAGGAGCAGGGCACGGTGCGACAATTCCTTTTTCCAGGGTGAGAAGAGAGGGAGGGAGGAGCCTGCGGATGGAGTAAAAAGAAATCTACGGAGCAGTACATGATAATAGAAGTTTAATATACTAAAGTTTAATATGCTTTAGTAACTGTTGTTTTAGAGTGAAAAACTTCCTATGTGGCTGAGAAAGGGAATCCTGATGGGCCACAACATTTGCACAGTCCCTGCCACCCTGATTATAGACAGAAGTTGTCAGTTCTGCAATTTGGTCAGCATTAAATTTACTACATTTGGGGAGAATAAAAAAAAAAAAAAAAAAAAAGGAAGCAGGTCAGAGTTCTAGTCATCAACAACTCTTGCACTTTATAGGAGTATTTAATTCCATGTGCTGAAAGGAAGGGCACACTCAAGTTGACTGCCTAAATTTTTACTGATCACTGGTAAATGTGTATTCAGCCTCAGCAGACATAGCCATAATAGATGCACTGATCCTAAACTTTTTTCTACAGTGAAAATAACAGGCATAACCAAGACTTTGTACTGTGTCTACTTCTGTATTTTTTATTCGCTCTACCACTCCCACATTCTCTGATTCAGATACTGGTTTGTTCCATGTCTTTGCAGAGAGCACCACAGAATCATGGACCACTTAATGATGCAATCCCCGGGTAGCACTATAATAAATTACATCCTAAGTTTTGATACAACTATGCGCCATGGAGGACCTGCTGAATTTCCCCTTGCCTAATATACTTCCATTTAAAACAAACCACCTGATACCACAGTTCTACGGGGAAAAAAACTTGCAGGAGGGGAACATAAACCCCATACTGTTGTCCCCCTGGGTTGGTAGAAAGCATGAAACAAAAGCTTTTCCAGTTGATCTGAACAGACTTAACACTGAAACCAAAGCTTAATCTTCCCTAGACTTTCAGTATTTACAAAATGATTACTCTATCTCTGATTGCAGTGTGACTATGATTTCATCTGTGTGTGTTATAAAAAGAGGCCACTGTAGCGCCAGCAAGTTGTTAAACTTTGCCCCATAGTTACTATTATAATAATCAATTTATGTGGGCAACACAGATAAATTATTAGAATATTCTAAAGAAATGACAACTGCGTTTGTGTAACATGCTGCAGACTATACAGTCTTTCTATAACAGTCTTACTTTCTTTTTTCCTCCTCAATATTTTAAAATTTATGGATGATTATGTTCTCTGGAACCAAAGAAACAAATGCTAAATGATACCTGATTGTTTAGCTGACTTTCTCATATTAGAATGTGAGCAAGAGCTTACACTATAGTTAAACTGTGGTTAAGCAAGAGCTGATAAAAAGGTAAAAGCCTACATTAAAATAGTAATGTAGGCTTCAAATCCCATCATAGAAAAGTGAAATCAATCTACTAAACTTTAATGAAGAGGTCTTAAAAAGCTGGAAATGTGTATTATCTAAAGGTTTCTATTAGGTACTGCAATTCTTATTTTCCCAGTCTAAATCTAATTTTTAGGAGTATAATACTGAAAAAAATAATATGAAATAAAACATGTAGGACTACTCCCAACCTGAAGGTCAAAGCAATTGCTAAAAGTTAATTAAAACATACACATAATTACATTATTTTCCAACTTATTCTGAAATAATTTGTTTTCCCACTGCTGCCAAACGTAATCTGATAAAAATGAATGGAAAATAAGCATTCGTAAAAGAGGTATGCTAATTAGAACTTTCAGAAAAATACAAAACCTGCAAATCAGTTAAGTTCAAAGTGATTATCAGCAAAACTACGCTGAAGAACTAAGCAAAAGTGTTTAGACAAAACTGGTTTGTGCTTAGTAAGTATCCAAATACTGTCCAGTTAGCAGTTACTGGTTGCTCCAACAAGATTAGGGTTTTTCACTCTAAGTTTACTGCACATTCACCCCAGTATTTGGTTTCCAAGAAATTTAAGTACAATATTTAATGCTCATTCACATTTCTAAAATATTGAAAGTTCTGTCTAAAATATATATTTTTGCATTCATAAAATTCAGGCTTAGGCTCAATAAGAGTAATAGGGAATCTTTCCCCTAGACATTTTTTGAAGAAGTCATCTAATTTAAATGGCAAGTACAGCACATAGGAACTAACATGTATGCTTTTTAGTTAACTGAAGACTAATACATCTGTTTAAAACATAATCAATCTCTTTAAACAATCAGACAATGAATTAACAGATGGAAACAGTTGTCCTCTCCTACAAAAGCTCTTTTGACTTCAACACATTTAGGTTTTTTACTGCACTTCCAATCCACAGACCAACACTGAAATGACACCTCAAGGTGACGATGTTGAAATTCCATGCTCACTTGAATTCCTTCTTCTTGCCCCAATACCTAGACAATAGTTTCAAAATTGATCTCTTGGTGTAAGCAGCTAACAGACACAGCATTTCACCAAAAAATTTTACAATAAAAACCAAAGTGAAAGCTGCAATATTAAGCTTTTTTTATCAGGGTTACTGTAAAACATAGATGTATATGTCCATATATTTACTCAACAAACATAGACTTATGTTAGATGTGGCAGTAAAAACTTAACATACCTTTTCCTCCATGTCTCTGCTGCAGATTATGTAGTTTGCAATTTTACACAGATTTTTTGTCTGCTTTCTTTCCCCATCAGGTAACAGGAGTAATTTCTATAATCCTCTTTTTAGGATGCTGAAGCTAAGTATGTTCTCCAGAGTAACAGAGAACCTAACGGTAGTTTCTGGAACTATAAACGGAGCAGGTCATATTCAGCCATTGCCACAGAGCTCTCTAAAAGGACATATATCTTGATTTGTAGCTCTTTTGCCTCTCCTGCCCTAAAAATCTGTACATTAGGTATTTCTAGAGTATAGTCAAACAGAAGGAGAAAAATTATCTGTGTAAAGAAAGAGACAACTTCCCTCATAATGAGTAAGTTCCGGCTTCTCTTCCTGTTCATAGAAAAAGTATGCCTAACTTGCACCATTCCTATGGTTTTGGTAACTGAGCAGCATAGGTCCTGTCAAACTAGCTAACTCTCCCTTCTGAAGTTGCATACCACACTGCTTAGTTTGTTTACCTCAGGTTTACAAAAGAATCTTAAGAAACAGTAAAAACTGTGTGCGTGAATGGAAAAGCTAAGATTCATTCTAACATGCCAGCACATTTTGCACGAGATGACCACCTTACTCTAAAAAAAGCAGATGCAAAAAGCCTGAGTTTGTAACAGAAGGTGCTACAGGAATTTGAACATGGGACACGGAAGAAAGCAAAGTTCTTAAAAAGGAAGAAACTGAAATATTTTTGCTTTGTTGTATTGAATACTTTGATGGCTAAAATTCTATCTGCCAGTGTTTGATAAATTTAAGAAAATAATGTTATGGTGAAAGTTCTACTACATACCAAACTCACAAGCAAGAATCAAAACTAACTAGAGACTGGCTCCACAGCACAACACAAAAAAGACAAATGCCTTCTATTTCTCTGAATGTCTTTTATCCCCACAGAAAGCCTGTGCAATTCAAAGCTGAACTGCATTCCTGAACATCCTTACAAAAAGCCTAAGAAGTTGCTGCATGCAGTAAAGGGACAGTATGCTCTTTCTGTTCCAAAGCCTGCATAAAAAGCTTACCTTTTAATTAACCTAAGAATTAAAAAAAAAGAATTAGTAACATTTTATGCATATTATTTAAATACTTATTTTTGTGTTCATTAGTAGCAGAAACATCTCTTTAAAACATGAAAAATAAATACTTCTTTATCAAGAAAAAATGTACTTAGTCAAGAAATCATGAAAAGCTCTGCTAACTTTCTGACGTCCCATGGCATTGGGCAGTCCTAGAGCACCTCTGCAGGTCTCTTGTTTGGCAGATTTCAGATGTGTGGTTTGGATTCTTAGCATCTGTAAGACAGGTAACATTTTGAGCAAGATGCCAGCTGTTTCCAGAAAAATGTATGCAACACTGTAGCTATTACAGTGGATGTGCATGGTGTCTAATGCTGCAGCCAATCAAAAAATTAAATAGTGACACTGACTATTTTATGGTAACTTCCTTTTCTGTTCAACTTAGGGTTTGCATTACGAATGGAAAATCTACAATGTATAATCAGCCCATTATTAATTTCAAATGGCCCGCAGAAAAATGTGATCCCCACTTCTCATGCTATTACTGAATAAAATTAAGATGTTTAATAGCAGACAGAATGCCAAAGATGTTTAGTAAGAACTATTCAGTGCTCAGCAAAGAAATGGTTTCTCACAACTTGTGTCATTCCTGGACTATTCAGGTATGTGGTAAAATTTGTGAAAGCAGACTCATTGCATCCTACTCTTCCCAAATCAGAATAAGAGATGCATCTTACAATGGCAGAAGAAATAGTTTCCCCTGTTCTATAATCACAGAAGCAAAATATCAATGATATATTTTCACATCTTCTTGTAAACTGACACAAAAGTATCTATACTGAGCACTGAGTTACTGAAGTAACTCACAGCATGCCTACTCCACAGCAGCATTACTATTTAGAAGTGCAGTTACAGATGGTACGAGATTTACTAAGCACCAATACTAGTGTAGTAAACAACATACTTCACTGTCCCTACCTATCCGCACTGCGTGTCCTATTACTCCTTTCCTCTCTCCTTTTCAATTCTCTGACAAGCTTGTTATTCTGACGGGAGGAAAGGTACATGGAGAGTAGATCCTTCTTGCTTTCTCCTCAATTAGGAGTGTTTGCTCCTACTGCTAGGGGCATGCCAGAGCTGCCACGGGGGTCAACAAGCATCGAGTGCAGGGTCACGGGTGAGTTGTTACATGATTGGTAGCAAAGGAGGTCCTAGCATCTTCTTGCATAACAGCTTTGGTGTAAGAGTAAAATCCTCAGATTCCCAGCAAAACCAGATTAGCTGGGTACCAAAGGCCTTTTCAGATGCAAAATTTGTTACTGCAGCTGTAACTCCCTGAAATTCTAATTGCTCCTTATTAAAAAAATTCAGTGCCTGATAGCATTATAATACTGACATGCAAAAAGTTGTCCATCATTACTCCAAAATAAATTCACAATACGAAGACATCGTAAGACTGGAAGATGAACTGGGAGTTCTTTTTAATCCTACCTACCTTTAGGCCATGATAAAGACAAAGCTATTAGCAACTTTGAATCAAGATTGATTCTTCCTTTTAACTTTGAATAAGCCAAACAACAAAACTTTGTACTTGAAGACTCCTAAAAGCTCTTTTGCAAAACAGTGTCTTGGATTCTGCTATGTTTATATCCGAGAGCTTGTTTTGGATCAATATTTACTAATGAATGCTTTTACAATTGGTTATATGAGCAATTCCCCTTCCTTCTATAAACACCGTTCTAAGATAGCAACAAAGATTGTGACAGAAATGTTTGTCCTCAAGGAAAGTTCCCAAATCAATTTTTTGCCAGTAATGTGGGGCTCAAGGCCAGTCCTAACCAGAGGGTGAAGGGAAAGAAGCCATGTTTGTGAAGTTTTCTGCAATTATTTATTTTCTTCATCACCAAATTGCAATTACAGACACAAAACATAGCTACTAAGCTGTTTTTTGTACATGTACTCATGTTTGGCTGCAATTGCACATTTTTGCTACAGAGGAAAGTGAAGACAACCCTTCAGCAGGTAAGAGGCTCATCATTAATTTCAATATTACTTCAGGCTTCTTCCCTCTTTCCACCCGCCACACCAAATGCATGTGACAAATTTTTCAACCCCACCAGGAAAAGTTTTGTTGAGTTTTCAGATACAAAATTTCAAAAGCTGACAGGATAAACTGACACCATGGTTTGTAAAAGTCGGGAAACAATACATATTCTGCTTCTAAATAAATTAAGCAGCTGTGTCATTATACTGCATCCTTTCCGTTTCCAGTAACTTTTTAATCCATTGAGCAGCTTCTATCCACTTCCAAAGTTGGTTTAAGTGAAAACAGTAATTTTTTTTTCTACTCACTGGCAGTGAACAGGAAAAAAATAAACACAAGTTGTGCTTTCACATAAAGGAAAAGACAGGTAGGATCCAGCTTATATATATTCTGTTTGGCAGCACCTGGCGGTTCACCCACCACAAGTTTTGACTTGCTTAGTAAGGATGTGGTAAGGAAGCCCGGGAGACAATGGGATAGCAGGTTCCAAGGGATAAAGTCCTTTGGAAATAATTCTTCAAAAATTATGCTATTCACAGAGCTAATGGCCTGCCACAGTTGCAGCTCATTTTCTTTGGAGAAAGAGAACAAATTGGAGGTATAGCTCTACTCTCTTCCATTTGACAATACACAGACAGCAGCTGTTTCCTATCTCACAGTCAAGTGTGAGCTCAAAAGAAAGTGTCATTACCAACAGCTCATGACCCCTAGTCCCAGAAGACAACTTTTTTTTCCAAAAAGCCATGACACCATAGGTAGCATCATGGAGAATCTGAAGCCCTGGATATGCCATGAGGGTTATTGTTTTCCTTGAGGGAATTCAACCACCACAAGACTGAGGAATCTTATTTTCACCTCCTATGACACAAAATCATGAGAAAAGTCTCATTAAAAGATTCTATCTTACTTCAGGTTCCTTGAAACATACAGGGTAACCTCTAACAAGCAACATGGACAAGCAGAGAAAAAAATTCTCACAAGATCTCATACGCTTGCCATAATCTTTTTTCTAAACGTCAGTGTTACATTTAACGTAAGCGCTTAATGTAAATGTCTCACTGATCATAAGGGTTCTCTTGCCTTTTTTCTACAATCTCAAATCATTTTAAGTACTACGAAGAACACCATGGTTATGTTGTTCTTCTCTAGTATCTACCTTTTCAAGGCACTGATCAGAGGTGTGACATTCACTTCTCTTTCGTCTTGTCTTCTGTATGCGTGTTTTAGATCTTCTGAGATAATTTATGCCTCTTATCATGAAAACCCTTTGTTCACTGCTTGAAGCCATGGATTAGAACAGGTTCATCTAAAAGATCTGCCAAGGAATGCTCAGGTGAGCAACTTCCAGCAATTTCCTGCTGGTGACAAGATATGGAGCCTAGGAACTTGTTTTGAACTGAACCATAAGAAAGTTCAAGATATATTACTCTTTTAATAAATACGTGGGAAGTACAAAAAGATTCGGTGGAAGTTGTACCATATATATCGCTGGTGATGGATAACCTGTCAAGGTCAGGCTGGATGGGGCTTTGAACAACCTGACCTAGTGGAAGGTGTCCCTGCCCATGGCAGGAGGGCTCGACTAGATGATCTTTAAGGTCCTTTCCAACCCAAACCCTTCCATGATTCTAGAAAAAATTTTGAAAATGCTCATCTTCAAATAATTCTGTGCTAAAGTTGTGTACAAACCTTTGTTTGTACAGGGAAAAGTTTTCTTCTTTTAGCTATTCCTTTGTTTTTCTTTTTAATTTAGAAATCATGTATCTGCATTGCTTGTATAAAGATCAGCTGAGAAGGTTATTTCACAGCACAGCTTTGACTCTAACCCAAACACAAATCTTTCATTTATATTCCCTGTATGTAGAATGAAAAAAAAAAGGCAGAGACCATATAAAACATAAAGAGCAATGCTAGTAAGTCTCTAGGTCAACTCTATATACACTGCTCATGCTTTTCATTAGCAAAAGGACCTAGGCCTCTGAAAAACGAGAACGGCAGCCAGTGTCAGGATTCAGCTTACTGCTCAAGAAGCAAGACGTCAAACAACATACCCAATAAAACAGAAGGTCAGAAGAGAGAGAAATATTATCCTGACAGACAAGGCACTGCAGGTCAGAGCAAGGACTGCCCCCCCAGGGAAAACCCGGGCTAGGCCAGTACAGAGGAAAAAACCTGTTGGGCTGGGGGCGAGAAAGGGACCAAGGGGCCGCCGACATGGCCGTTTGCGTTAGTGCTAGGCCAGCTGCTAAACAAGGCTTTGCGGCAGAACTGGGACGGCTCCGTTCCCGCGGGCTCGCTGCCCCGCCGCGGGGCGAGGGCCTCGGCCTCTGAAGGGGTTCACAGGCCCGGCCCGGATGGGATGCGAAGGGCCGCTGGGGTGCCAGCGGGCCCGGGAAGCCTCGCTCGGCGGTAGACGCGGCTGGCACGGAAGCCGGCCGTACCGGCGGGAGGGGGGGAGGAGGGGGGTCCGGGGAGGGGTCCGGGGTGACCCCGGAGCGGAGCAGGCACCCCCCGCCCGCCCACCGCCCAGCGCTTACCATGGCGACCCGCTCTCGGCCACATCACACTTCCGGCGGGAGGGAACGGGGCGGAAGCGCGCCCCAGCGGCGCCCCCTGGGGGGGAGGAACGGGCAGTGCCGCTGCCGGGATTGGCAGCTGGCGATATGAGGGGCCGCGATTGGTAGGAGAGGCCAGAAGGAGGCGGGACGGAAGGGCGAGCGCGATTCTCATTGGCTGGCGCGGGGCCGGCGGGAGCGCGGCTTTTTCGGGTAGGCGGAAGCGGCAGGGCGGTGTTGCGGAAGGAGGAGGAGGAAGAGGAGGAAGAGGAAGAAGAGGAGGAGGAGGAGGAGGAGGTAGGTCGGTCGGTCGGGGCGCCCCGCCCCCTCCGCCGTGACGGGGGCGGCCGCCGGTGGGGCCCGGGCGAGCGAGAGACCGTCAATTACCACGGGTGCCCCGACGCCGTGGGGCCGGGGCGAGCGACCCGGTATCAGCCGCAGGCCCCTGGGAGCGAGCGGGCGGGCGGGGGGAGGCCGGCCCGGCCCGGCCCGGCCCGGCCCGGCCCGGTCCCGGTCGCGTTTTTCCCTCGCCTGTTCGCCCAAAGTGGTGTTTGGGTTTTTTTGGGGTTTGATGTTTTTTGTGGTTTTGGTGTTGGTTTTTTTTTTTTTTTTTTTTTTTTTTTATTCCAGCCGGGGACGCGTGGGGTCCTGTGTCCCGGCGCCTCCCGCCCGGCCCCGGCCGCGGTTTGCCCCCGGGGCAGGGAGCGGGCCGGTTGTCCGAGGGGTGGGGGGGGGGGCCGGGGGGGGCGCTGGGCACGGCCTTGGCGAGTCTGGGGGGGCCGCGGCCCTGTGTCCGGCCGGAGATCTCCCCCCCCCCCCCCCCCCCCCCGTCCCTGCGGGCGGAGACGCGGGGGTGGGCCCCTTGTTAGTGAAACGTTAAGAACATAAAGAACGCCTTAGTGAGGCTGTTTTTTAATAAATTGCTTTTTTACTGTGAAGTCACGGTCCTGTTCTTCCTTAAGGCAAATTCAAACTGGCTTCCCTTCGGGAAGCAGTCGAGGAGAGGGAGCAGAGCCTGGTCTTTCTGCTCCACTCTGGTCTCCTGTGTTTTTGCTCTCGTCCTGTGTCCTCTCCTTGTAGATGTTTTCATCTTCTTTTCTGTAGTAGCACTTAACACATCAAGTCAAGTTGAAAATGCTTGCGTAAAGGTAGTGTATTTCCTTGTCATGACCACAGTGTATTTTTCTGTAAGTAAACACACAGAATTATTAAAAGAGCTTTAAAAGAACATTATTAAATGTTCTACTTAGCTGGTCTCTTATACTTGCATATAAGAGAACCCTGAACAGCTAAAATCTGCAGTTACTCCTGCACTTGGCAGCTGGTTTTGACAGTGCCTCCTCTGCCATCGAGCCATACGAGAGGGATAGGCCTTCATTCTGGCTCACGATGAAAAAGACATGGCATTTGGTTTTTTTGACCAGGAGATTGTTTTTTTTCTTTAAGGAGTTGTCTTTGATACTGTGAGAGATTTAAGTAAAGTGAAGACTACATGCTTTCTGGCCAGTTCTGTGGTAACAGTTCATCGTGATTATTTTGTATTTAGAGCAAGGTGCCTAGGTGTTGCTGTCACGACAAGCCTCTGTTCTCCACTTCCTTGAACAAGCTGTTACTCCTTTTATAAGTACACTTCATCTTACAGAACTTGAAAAGCATTGACCCTTTCAAAGATGTTGGCTTTGTTTTGAGGTCTCTGTCATTCTGTCATATCTTTCAATACTGGGGGCAAATTGGTTTTGTTTGTCTGTTGACTGCAGGACAGGTTTTGCTTTTTCCCTTGGTAAAGGGAAACAATTTTTTCATCCTACCAGAGGTTGGGATAGCATTTGACATACTTCCAGAAAATGCTGTAGGAGGCTGCAGGGTAATGAGAGTATGTGTATAAAACATGTTTTATAGTGGAACGAAGGCAATATTCTACTAAGGCAAAATGCTTTAGGCAACTGAAACAAATGTACTCAATCCGCTTAAAACACTGTTAGTATCTTCTAAAGAGCAGCTTCATTTGCAGTAGTAGCTTTGGTGACTACAATTTTGAGTTCTCTGTAAAATTGTAGTTTCAGATTCATAATCACCAAAATGACTTTTTCAAACGTAAGTAGATGTAGAATTTAAGACGAGTTTTCTTGTAAAACTAGTTCTTCTGCTCTGTGGATTTCAGACACTATATTGATTTTAGATTTGTTCTTATTTTTCTCAAGACTGGTTAACTCCTACGAAGGTTCATTAATTTGCAAATTTATCCATTGACTTAATAGGTAGTCAGCAAGATGTATGGTCATTTGTCATAACATGTTCACACTTCTCACTCCTATTTTGTTAGTGAATTACATTCACAGGATCAATTTCTTTTATTCACATGTTGAGGTTTTGGGTGAAAATTGGAATTCAATTAAAATGCAGAAAGACAGTTGTAAAAACAGCCTTGTTGTCAACTACAACCTGTTGTTAAAGTGTTTGATGATGTCACATGAAGGTAATTTCTGAAGTGAAAGAACTATAACCAATGAACAATTCAACCTCTAATGGTTACCACGACCCTAGATTTTAGAAGCAATACTACTTTTGAACTTATTTATGTGTCTCTGAGATGCAAAAAACCCTGGTTTGGTTTTCCTTTTTGGTTTCACTTTTGATTTCTTAATGTGGATTAGTTACTGAAATTGAAAAATTATTTCTGTAATTGCAGAGGAGACTGTAGCTGTCAGTTCTCAGTCACGTTGTAGTCAAGCCTGCTTCCAGGTGGTCAGCTAGCTTTCTCTAGTTCCGTAGTTTTATATGCAAACATGTCCTATAGGATAATTTTTATATACTGTTACCTTCTTTGATAGTTTCTGGTAAGCTCGCATATAAAATACATTACAGATTTTTGCAAAAATGCTTTTTATTTACCCTAGCAATTTAATTTTCAAGTGAAGTTTCCAACAGTCACAACTATTTGAAGAAGAATTTTCATTGATTGCATGCTGTATTAAAATGCTTTCAGCTGCATATTTTGCTCTTGTGGAAAAAGTGCCATTTGATGCTAATGTGTACCTAGCTTGACAATGCCTTTTGGGATGCAGCTCTGATTCATCTAGAATATTGACTGAAATACAAGATTACAGAGGATGGTACTCTCCCTCGTATGTTTTTTCTCCTATTTAATATATTGTCAGGGAAAACACTACAAGTGGCTGAGATAGCTCAGTTGGTAGTGCCTACAGGAATTGGCTGCATATGCATTCTTGCCTGTTGAAATTTCAAAATAAATCAGAAGTTTAAACAATTATATTGAGCTATAAAGCAATATTCAAATAGGTAAATAAAACCATATGATGAATACTGGTTTTCTGTGTTGTTCCTTGGTTTGTGTTTGTGTTTTTTTTTAAAAGAGGTTTAATAGTATCGGCTGTGTTTCGTAGTACATACGCATTAAGAGATGTTACAGTACTGTGATTTGCGAGCGAAGAGATTGCATACTCTTGAGTGTTTAAGCAATAGAGCATACCAAGGAATTTGTGTGTATAATGAAAGGTAAAAGAAGTGGCTTCAGAGATTAAGTAAGCTTCTAGGTTGTTTTCAAATGCAGGAAGAATTATACCAAAACAATGTCAATTGCACGTGGGTATTTAACTTCTCTTGTCTCTTAGCTTTCATAAGAAGTAGGAGGATTGGAGGAGATCGTTTAAAAATATCACAGGTGGGTGACTGACATGAGAGGTACATCTGTATGAAGGCTTTGTGCATAACAAATGTGCATGTGTATATATGAGGTGAAAAAAATTTGTAAATAAGATATAAATGCAGTTGGTTTTTTTTGAGATATGCTAGTTTGAATGATTGGCAAAAGCTGATAATGCTCTTTTTTGCTTTTGCATCATATCCACTTCTGTGTTGCTAGTATCTTCAACTACAAGCATGAATGCATAAAAACTTATTTGCATAGTTGCTACAGCTACAAATTTGTTTAGCTCTCCCACTGGAATAAGGAGGCGATGGAACGTGAGGGATATGCATTATTCAGGCAAACGTAGTGTGTAGGTAGTGTTCTCTATGCTGGCAATGGTATTAGAACGTGGCATTTTGTTTGCTAGTACCGTTTTTGCAAAAAAGCTGTCTACATTTAGGTATGGCTCTTCTTTCTTTCCATTTTGTGCCTCCCTCTGTTACCTAGTAAAAGCGCGCACTGTATTCACTGGAGTAGGATGAACCACAATAGCTGTAAAATGCTTGGGGGTTGCAGCTATTCCAAGCAAGAATGAATTCTCAGTCCTCAGTCTTCACATCACAGGTGCTTGGGAGGAGTGCTTTAACCTAGTATTGTAACCATACATTTTATAGTAACTTACTGTGTGAGTTGATGTATGATAAGAAATGTTCATATAACAATGGGAATTCCTATACCTTAAAATTTCCGCTTTTTGTGGCAGGTTTCATGTGAATTGCTGTCCTCTGTCAGTATGATAAAACTCTGAATCGTGTAGGCTGTTATAAGAGTTGACTAGAGTCTTGAAAGACTGTGAGGAATGAACATGCCAGCTATTATGCTATACTTGGATGCCGGATACACACATGCTGAGTTTATAGTTTGGGGTGCCTTTATTTGTTTGATCATGTGATGGTGGCTATGTTCTCCAGGTTGCAGAGAGAAAGCACTTGCCTATTACTTTATATGCTCAACATTTTTTACTGCTGTTACAGAGAGCGTTTGGAATGATTTGCTATATGAAGTTATGGTATTATAGGCACATGAGGAGTTATTCTGACACAGATAGTAAAATGAGCAGAATAGCAGCATCTTGGATCTACAAGATGATTCTAATGTATCTGTTGGGGAAGTACTTAAGAACTAAACCTGGCAAGTTAGATTTTAAACACTATTATGGTATACGGAGCTGCATAAAGCATTTTCAAAATTGCCTCAGCATTTAAATTCCATTGATTTCAAGCGTTTATCTGGACTAAAACCAGTACATCTAAGTTGTTACGTACAACTTGCAAAACAAAGCTTTTCCATTAAGTATTATTTAAAGAGGAAAAAAAAAAAAAGAAAATATAAAAGTCATATACAACTGATGGGCTGATTCCAGGGATACTGCACAGCTCAGCAAGGCACTCCAGCTTGTGGTGGTGGGGGGAGAAGTGTCATGGCCTTGCTGTAGAAATAGTTATGCTGTACATGACACAGGTGACCTTATCCACTCTTCTGACATGCACAATCCCAGTGTTGGTGCTGTTGGTGTCTTGTCTTGCCAGCAGGTTTGCAGGAACACTGGATAGCTTACTGTGGTCTGTTTTGACCCATAAACTTCCATTTCAGTATGAATGAGATAATTTAAAATGGTTTACAATACTGCATGTTGGCTTCACTAAATTACATGTTACATGCTTATGTATGTGTAATGAGCCTTACAGAGACACTTGCCGTTTTGTCTCAATGCCTATTTCTGATGTCCTTGTTATCTTTCTGTGCCACTTGAAGATGAGAAATTTTAATCCTTCCCTCTCATCGCCTAGGGCTTTTTAGTAGGTGGAGAATGTTTTTAAGGGGTTACGTTAGAGCTTAGGAGCCCCAAATGTAAAAGCACCACACATCCTTGAAGAGTAGGTGGAATCCCCAGGAGTTTAGGGTGAGGTTTTTAAGGTCTCAAACTGTTATTTATGTCTTCAAGGTTACTAGGATGCAGCTGTGATTTCTTTTATATTTGGCAAAAAGTGTGTAGTGCTTGCTGGTTTTGTGGGGAATGCGTCAAATAATGTGCATACACATTAAGTTATGATCTTGACTAACTTCACTAAATAACAAAGAATCCAATTTAGAAAGCTATTGTAAAATACTGTTGAATGGTTCATGAAATGAAAATGTTTGTACCAAAAGTAGGGTTTGCTCTAGTTCCACCACTGGTCCCTCTGCTGACTGACCTCTCTCCCTTTCCTGGGTTAAGAAATGGTGTTCTTTGCCTCCTACTGCTTGTAATTGGGATGTCTTTGTGGATTTTAGTCTCCCCCACCTCCTTTGTCTCTATACATGAGATGAAAAAAAATGAAAGGTGGTGAAAGACTCCTGTGAATTTGAAGATTATTCGTGGAATTGGTATCAGATAATATAATAATAAGGACTGCTGTCCAAGATATAAAAGACTTACTGGATTATGTATGGTACCATGTTGACAGAAGCTAAGGTGAAATTTAGATGACAATTACTAAACAAATTACTGTTGTTTGCTAATCTAATACAGTCATATCTGATCAATGAAAAGATCATCTCTTATAGGAAAAGTTCCAAGCTGAAAAAAGTTTCATTATGCGTGTGCCAAAGCAAAGGCTGCTGGTGTTACTGTCTTCTGAGGCGTACTAGTAATTTCACAAGAAATTATTAGATAGTCCAAATTCCCAAAGTTTGGAAAATTACTGGGATATTTCTGCATCTGCTTTGCAGACTTCTAGGTGAGCTTGTGGGAAAGGGTGTCCTCCAACAGAGCAGACAGATAGAGCAGAGATTGTAAAATAAATAGAAAAAAAAGGAGACTGATCTTATGTGATTTTAAGAGCGCAAAGACTGAGAACTTTGTGTTCTTGATCTAGACATCAGCCAAATTGCTTGCTATCTTGGGATGCAAAAATTAATGCAAGGAAGACTGAGGCTATATATCCTATCACAGGCTGCATTTGTTTTTAAAAAATGATTCAAATGATTATGAAAGGGATTGTTTGTTTACAGGTCTACAAAAGGATCTTAGAGGCCACCCTTTTCAGCACAGTAGCTGGACAGGAAGGAGGGAGCATGGGGCTTTTCAAATGCTGTCAGCTGTGTCAAGCTTATGGTGGAAACTTCACAAAAAACCTGAGGAGAGATTTGTGTTGACTGAGCCAGTGAGGGAAGCTTAGACAGTAGTTGGAGGCGGGAAACTGTATTGTGTGGGCTTATATTAAATTTCTCCAGCTGTGAAACTTAACATTAATTTACAGAGTACAGCATACAGTGGCTATAGGCATAACAGAGATTGAGCAGAAATTTTCATTTCAGTGAAAACTAGGCATTGCTTTCATAGAGGATAATTATTTTTGGAGATAAGAGGCAAGGAACTAGCTGAAGCTTTCTTGTGTGTGTCTTGGTAATAGACTTACTTGACTTATGTTTCATAATCTCCTGAAGGCAATATTAGAGAGATGTTGGTTTTTTTCCATTTGCCTTGGTCAGGGAAGTAGATAGATGAAAACTGTGCTTTATATTTTATAATCTTTCTTTAATATTGTCTGTTCCAGGGATTTGTGTTACTAGCTTTAACTGTTCTAAACATAGATGTTTTTCTTCTCTTCTTTAAATAATGGGGTAGAGGAGGAATTTTTTAATATATACTGTTAATTCAAGGTTTGTGTTGTGATTTTGGTACTTGATAATGTAAAACAAATAGCGTACTTGTACATTGAAAGGGGGAAAAATGCAGTGGGGATACTTCATCTAAAACTGTACGGAAGTAGTTTGCTGGAGCTGTGGAAAATTGACTCTTCTGCACAAAAAGCTGGGTTTTCTTATGCTTATATACCTGCATTAGTTCGAAGTCATTGTATTTGTTCACAGTTTCATTTCAGGTACTGATGTGCAGTAGTGGTTCTGTTTAGCTTCTGCAGTTGGGAACCAGAAAGCCCAGCAACGTGAAGGTGAACATTTTTTACGTCATTATTCCATAAGAACTGATTTAACTTACAGTCTTAAAACAACAGTTTTGACACCTCTACACTGATGCTCCACATATTTGCCTTGTAATAATTTACACTTTAAGATCTGAAAACTGTGTCTAACTGGTGCAGTATCAAAGCACTTTTGTGCTCTGTTTTCCTAATGAGTACCTAATTGTGCTCTCAGTTCAAGTCCCAATGGCATTTTTCCACTGGTATGCCCCTGCTGTGTCCTCATATTAGTCTGCAAATTTCTTTTCATTCCAGTGCAAGCTAGCATTCTTTAGTAGTTGTGAGGGAAAACTAATATTGAAAAGCTGGCTTCCTTAAGTAGACCCCCTTGCTTTGCATGAGGTGTCTTGGGTAAGGTTTAATTTTTGAGAGTAGTTTTTTTGTTTTTGTTTTTGGTTTTTTTTTTTGCCTAGGCCATAGCAAGAAAAAAAAATCACCACATTAAAGAGTCAGGAAAACTAATTAGAAAAGCAGTGAGCAGATATGTCTTGAAAAGCTTTACATTTTTATGTATAGAACTTAATATATAAAATGTACAAGTGACTCTTGTGAAGCTCTTTATGTCCTTTTTCCTTCCTAAATGTGTTTTGTAGACATAGGGCTGACTGCGCACAACCTAATAGATATGTGTTTAGGGTGCAGAGTCAGTGGCCACCAAATTTGCTATCTGTTTAGTGGAACTGTGTCCTTATTTTATCTATTTTTTTAAAACAAAGCTGCTTGTTTGCTCAGAGCTTGGTGCAGTTGTGGGACTTTGGCACTGGGCCCCCTCCTTGCTAAAATACCGGCATGTCAGTCATTCTTGGATATGGACTGGTGCTTCTCTCCTGTTATGGTTTGTCACTTTTCTGTGGGTTGTTGCCTGTATTGAAGGTGCTATACCATGGGGCACCAGCATCATATAATCCTGCGTATAGGTACCTGTCATGTTACCTGATACGTTGAATCTCTTGGCTTGGCATTCAAGGCAGATCAAAGAACCAAAGCTGAACCTGTGTTTGTATGTGGAAACAACTGCAATCAATGTTCAATATGAATAGATACAGATGGATGTCTCTGTCTTAGCTTCAAACTCTGATTGCTCAGCCCAATCCATCAAAAAAGTAATTAATTTTCAATGCAAAGTGTTAAACATGGCTGAATAAAGAGCTGTAAAATTGAAATTTAAGTGCATTGAAAGTGAATATCCCAGTTCATTGAAAATGTCTTGTGAATTATTTTTCTGTGGAGGTCAGATGAAACAAAATTAATTACAGTGTTTAAATTAATAAATTAAAGTAGTGTGAGCTCGTTGTTTTCAAGGAGATCAATGTTGCCTTTTCCATTAGAAAAATAGAAAATGGAAAGAAAACTATAATAAAACTTTTGTTAAGTGAAGACAAGGTAATGCAGGATTTTCTTCAAAGAAAAATGCCTTAGGAAACTGTTTAGCAAGATAAAGCAATTTGAAGTCTAGGGCTATTTTTTATTATTAATTTGACAGGGATGTGAAATTAAAATAATCCATCTCTTTGAAAAGTCTTAGGTGTAGAGGTGGGAGGAGAGGATGGTATGTAAGCCTTTGTATTTATACCTGCTCTTGTCCCACTGAAGCAGCTACGTTTGGTGAAACTTGTTTTTCCAGGTTACTGGGCTCAATTTTTCAAAGCTCTTCAGAAATCTTACGTATAGAATTACATCCTTCCATATCTAGCTGACACTGATTTCTTTGTTTCATTTATCTTTGTTTCAGATTTGTTACTCTTGCCTATGGAGCTATTATGGATTCAGTAGTACTGAATTTATTTGACTTTATTTCAAACTAAAAAAAAAATAATAAAAAGCAGACTGTTTAGTAGAATCCATTGCTCAGTGATGTTAAGTCAAGCATTTACAGAAACATGTCAAACTGAGTGGCATTATAATAGGTCTAGATGGGGACTAGAGAATAGAAAACAAAAGAAATCTGTAGGACAGATTTGTTTTGTGTTGAATATCCTGATAATACTTAATCCTAAAGAAGGCAGTGTTTTGGAAAACAGATGATACCTCAGCCAGACTACTATGTTATCCAAATATACATCAAAAAGACATACGTATCTGAGTATTTTTGGATGGGTGAAGGGCAGTTAAAACATGCTGCCTTTTTTTTTTTTTTTTTTTTTTTTTTCCAATTTCTCAACTTTCCCGTACTCAAATGGATAATACTAACTTACTGAAAACTGCAAAGATGCTTTTGGAAATGTGACTAAGATACTAGAAATTCTGGAATCTTGGTTCTTACTGATGGTATGCAGCAAGCTGAAAAGTTGTGTCTGGCAGAACTGTATAGATTCGTTTCCTTTTCCTGTTTTTTATCTGCAAAATATATAAATATTTCAGTGCTGTCTTTTCAGAGACATTATGAGGAAATTGATATATATTTAGATTGATATTTTAATTTTTTGGGTGTTTTTTTGCTGTTGTTTGTTTATTTGTTTTTTTGAAAAAGTGAATTAACTTTCTTAATAGATTGCAGTTTTCAAGGGAAGGCAAAACAGGTGTGGCTTCATGCCACCATTTGCTTTGGTAGGGCCTTGGAAAGCCAGGCTGACCTACTGCCAAAGTAGATTTATAAAATATTTGTTGGGGCTTGCATCTCCCAGAGGCAGCAAGGGTAGTGAGTCTGGGTCTCTTATGTGCGCCTGCTGACTTTGCATCCCAGATCTGCCCACTTGAAGCTGGTTTGGTGGTCGTCTTTGATCCTTGCTCAGTTCTATACACACTTTTTAGTAACTTCAGTACTAAAATTAACTTTTTAATCAGGAAATATTTCAGTTGTATGATTTAATTTTATTTTTTACAGATTTATAATATTTAGTTAGTGTATCCTGCTTTAGGGAAATGTTAGGATTTTTCTGATATGGATTTTCGAAAGTGATGATTTGACAGTGTGCATACACTGAACTATTAGTGTGGGGAAGAATTCGTAGGAAAGGATGAAAAAGAAGGGTTTGTCCCTCTTGGAAATCTATCCAGGTACTCCCTTACTTGCTAGTATATACTAGTATAATTGCTCACTTGGGTGTTTATTTTAATATATTAAGGCCTTTTTTTTTAACCTTGTTATAGCTTAAACTGTCTCCTAATATAGATGCTTATAAGTAAGCTTGGCAAGCCTGGATATCTGGAGTTGGTAGTGGGTTAGGCCTGAGACTTCAAGAGGATGAAAGACACCAGGGTGGGCTTTGCCTCCAGGCTACAATTAAGATCAAAGCTTGTTAGTAAGATTCCTACTATAAAGGTTGTTGACTGTCTGCTTCCTTCTGTTTCTCCTCATTTTTCAGCTGGTGACTGTAGTAAATAAGTCTGACAAGGGTTGTTCCTTATCGTAGATTCCAGATCTTTTGCGGCAAACTTGCATATCCTATTGGCCCATGGAGTCTGACAAGCTCAAGACTGCTTTTTTTTGGACAATTGCACAAAAAGTATGTGCATATTTCCAAGCCTTTTGTGGCTGCCACGAAACAGTGGGAAGCAAGCAGTGCAAATGTTAGCCATGTGAGTCTTGCTTCTGCACTTGGGTCCATGAGGACCAAATACTAATTGCATCAGTCTCAAAGTCAATCTCTTGATCAAATGTTGTCATGTAGGACTGAATTTTTAAAATGGGCCATTCACCCATCTGCACAAAGTTATGAAGTCATTCAGTCACTTCTTCATATCCAATGCCAATTTCTCATTTATTTCCTTTATCTGCAAGGCAAAGTTGCATTATTGACAAAACTGTGAACCTTGTGCTTTTAATATAGAACCAAGTTAAACAAAAGAACAACTAGATACAATTTAGGTTGCATGTAATATAAAAATGTGTTAGCCCCCTAAATTTCATTAGGAAACAAAGCTCTTTCAAAATTTTTATCCTTGGTCTTCAGATGTATCTTTAAGTTACAGCTGAAGGTTATTATTGAATCTTTCTTCAGTGTCAAACAATTATTGCGGTTAAGGGAATGGGAGGCTTATTGTGAGATGTGATAGGAAGGATGCTGTATTGTTTTCTTCCTGTTTGTTAGCACAATTATGTTCTTCCAAAAAGGAAAGAAAAAAGAGGAAGTCCTTATTAGGTCAATAGTAGTTCTTAGATTAACTGAGTCATAGTTGAAGTTTTTGTCAGATATTTTAATGCTCTTCCTCTTGAACTATTGAGTTAATGGAATTTTAAATTAACTTGAGAGAATATCAATTTGTATGAAATATATCTCTAGAAATATTCATAAATATAGACATTGTCTTATTTCCTTCTGTTGGAAAATGTGAAAATAGCTTGTTTTAATCTTTAAAAGCAATCTGAGTTTTTCTTGACTAGTTTAAATCTCCAATAATCCACTTATAAGTACATATAGCATCTCCTGAATAGTACCTGTTCTCTGATTATAGGTTAACCATTCACTTTCTTCTGATTATTGGTTTCTGATTTGTAGTGTATGTTGTGGTCAAGCCAATGACAGAAAGGATCAAATTATACACTTTAATAGCAGTGTGCAGTATATGCTGGTCTTCTATTCGGAGCCCACTGTAGATAGCTTCCTATTTTTCTCAACAAGAAAGCACTTAAGTTAATTGCTCCATTAGAAAGACATAGTAGCCCTTTCTGGTCTGTAAGTATCCTTCCATGCATAGCTGCTGAAGTTTGGAACACCTGCAGCTGAAGCAATTTGAAAAAAAGCCATTAGTCTGCATGGAAAAAAATAAAAGTGCTGAAGTTCAAACTATTATCAATGATGCAGTGTTGGAGCAGCCTAAAAGATTTGGCTTTTGGTCTATGCCTAGTGCTATCCAAAACAACATATAAAATTCTTTGTAAACCAATTTTAAAAGTGTCTTGTTTATTCAGAAGCAACTGTGTACACTCTTTGTTCAGAGACTAGACTCCAGTCAATTGCACACCAGCCAACAGCTGATTTCTCCTTAGAAAGAAACATTGCCTAATATAGATCATAGAAGCCAAAGACCAAAGGGACAAAGTGCTAAAGATAAACAGCTCAATCCTCAACTGTTTGAACGCCTCAATAAAGCCTCTGATGAACAAATTTGGGGTGGGACTCAACTGTTCCCACCTGCAAGCTTGTCTCAGATCCTTGGCTCTAACTTGGTGAGGTGCTGGTATGTGGTGTGACCTCCTGTGCCCTTAAGGAGAAAAACACTGTCTTTCTTATGGCCCTAATCAATCAGTTTCTCTGCAGCTTTTCTTTATCATAGTTAAGGGAGGAAGAAAGTACTGACTGCTCTCATTTTATTGAGACAGTGAATGGAAGAAGCCTACAGAGACAGTGTTGCTGAATATCGAACTGCACTTGAAGGTACTCCTCTGGTCTAATAGACTCAGAGGTGCTTTTTAGACTGCAATAGTGAGGGTCTGATTTCAGTAATTTAGTTTGTTGGATAGCTATAACAATAGTCTCGTTTTATGCAGCGAGGTTCGTTTTTTTTTTTAATAAGCTTCAGCAGCGGCTGGACTGCTAAATAGTGTAAGTGCCAGAATTCAGGTGGCTGTTTTAACCATTCTGAGCATTAATACTGTTCTTGTGTCCCTATCTTTCCACTCAAAGATGTGAAACTAACTCTTGAAGTTTCAACTCTCCCTCATAATTTATATTTTTGGATGTCTTTCATAATGAAATTATGACTTGGTGGAGATGGGGATGTTAGTAAAATCTTAAAAAGCAGTACCAGCTTCTACAAGCTTTTGCGACCAGTTCTGTGAAGGTTCAGGCCCCAAGCTGATGTGTATTTTACAGACCCCTATGTCAGTACATCTGCAGTTATTTTGTTCTGGCTGAGTGTCTGGCCCAGAGTACTTAAAACAGCTGAGACTCTTTATGCTTCAGTTTTAGGTGTAGTGTTAATGGAGTATTTGGGACAATAGCCACAACAGAGAAGTGGTTTGGCATTCATTTAAAAATTTACTGTTAGTGTTTCTTGTAGGACTACTTTTTCAATGTATAAAGGTAGATTTGTAGACGAGCATGTGCAGGACTATTGGCTGGAATTTTGCATGTGTGGTGGTTATGACAATGAATTATCCTGTTGAATGATTGGTGTTTTAAAACATTATTTAGATATTAGATTGAAATGCACTTAATTTTCTCACTTTTAGAATCTACATTTAGGGTTTGGGACATAATGATGTCAACAGTAAAAATGGGAAACTTAACTTTGTTGCACCCTTGATGCTATGATAACCCTCTGATTTGTGTATATATGACATCTCCTGCCATGGAAATGACTCAAGACTGTGGATTCAAGCAAATTACTTGGAGTTGTGTTATCAGTCTTCTACATTCCTGGAGAGAACACTCATTGTTGGCCAAGTTGAAATATTTGTAAGGTGGGGGATTTTTTGGGGTGTTAATTTGGGGAAGAGGAGCTGGACAATCTGCTTTGGCAAATCTGCTCTTCCTGTGCCCATCAGACTTTGGCAGTGCACAGCGTTTCTTCCCCCACCCCCCAAAAAAACCCTGGAGCAGAAACTCCGGTAGGAACATCATCACTTTTTACACACAAGTACTTGATCTGTGAAGAGTCACATATGCTTGGCATATTGAAAGCTGATGGGGTCATGAGAGAATATAGTAAGCAGGGAGGTGAATTGAGGTGGGTTAGTTTTAAGGAGGGTGGTTTAGTTTACTTCAGCTCTTGAAGTATAGAGCGACATATCTTTTAAAGATGTTGAACAAAGTTGTGAATCCTGTGAACATACAGCTAACTGCAGGTATTCAAGTAGGACATCCAACTTCCCTTGCAATTCTTATTTTGGGAATATACTGGTGTGCATATGTTACTGGTTTGCCTTCAGAGTGGATAAGATGCATGGACTCATAGTAAATTAACAGGCAGTATGCTCTGATTTAGTTTCTGTATTTTTTTCTTTCGTTAGTGGTAATTGCTAGTTGCTAAATAGGTAACTGCTGGTTTTTGTTGTATTCATGCTTCAGCTGTGTGGTTTATCTGTTTACTCAACACTACACTGAACTCTGTGGAAGAGTTGTGGTGTTGGGAGATTTGTGGAAGAGGGGTTTGGGGTTTTTTTGTTTGTGTGGCTTTTTGTTGTTTGGGTTTTTTTACAAACAGGTTTTAAAAAGCAGTAAGGTACAATATTTTTGTTTGTAGTGATGTTTGTGTATGCTGTGTAGTCAGACTAATTTTCATGAAGAAGCTTTGTTTCTCTTGAAGATAAGTAAATAATAGCCATTATACAGCGAAGAATCCTTAAGCTTTTGCTAATGGGTTGGAACAGTTGAATGCTTGGAGATCTCAAGCAAGGCTGAGCTCTGCTTTGTGAGGCAGTTTCTAAACATGTAGTGGTAGCAAATACTCCTCTCAAAAGGTCAGTGAACGCAATGAAGGAGGTAAAAGCTGGGAGAAGAAGTGTTTTCATTTTATGCTCTCTTGTAAAATTGGTCAAAGATACACAGTAAAATGTGGAAAAGCTTGACAACCATATGTTGCATTTTATTATGAAATATAGAACATTCTTCTGTGTTGTATCGCCTCACCATATTTGTTTTTGTTGAAGTTGTGTATTACTACTGGTATACAAATTGTATGGAAGCTTTCTCAGTTCTGCTAACAGGTTCATCCCTTACAAT